>NC_000067.6:185553931-185853931 GCF_000001635.26 Mus musculus | reverse complement strand
ATGTTGTCTACAGAGTGGACGGAACTGTAGCTGTGGATTTGTGTTTGGTGTTGGCTAGTGGACTGGACTGAGAACAACAAAGATTGGAATCACCTCAATGAACTATTTCTAAATATGCCCACTTCCCCCATCTCCTAAAAACCTTTCTTTCCTACTACTTTTGGTGGTGGGCTAGATGGGAGGTTGAACACTTATCAAAGTTGGTTGTGAAAAATATATGCCTAGAGAGGCCAGCTTGGGCTACATGCAACTCTGCCTGTCTCAGAACAGCAAGAAACCCTAACATGTGCATCTGCCTTCTGATGGTGGCAGGAGCCATCCAGCCTGGACACAGACTTGAGATGCTTGTTGCTCTGACAAGCTCACCACATCTTGACAGCTGGGGCTGGGGATGTTAAACAACACATAGTTGTGCCACCACATTTCCATCAGCAGCAATGCCTTCCCAGTACAGCAAGTAGAACCCCTGACCCTGACCCTGACCCTGACCCTGACCCTGACCCTGAACAACCTGGCCCCTGATCCCACCCATGGGCAGTTAGAATAGAAAGCAATTCGGTTATATAGTATGTGCCTACCTTCCTCTCATCCCATCTTCCCCACATATCCCCCAGTAAGAGGCATCAGCTATTCTACTCCATAGTAGTTTCCTCAGAAATCCCACAAGAAGCTGCAGCCTGGAAGACCTCAGGACTGAGAGTCTGGAATCCATGGCCTCTAATTCCTAAGACCATTTAACAATCCCATGAAGATTTGATGGGATAAAATCTAGATCTACTGTGATTAAATGTCTATGTAATTGTCTGGGAATTATTAATCCATTTTCCATTTCCTGTGAAAAAGTCAAGGAAATTATTGCTGTGGGCAGAAGTTCAAAAAAAATGAGAGGAAGGAAGGAAGGAAGGAAGGAAGGGAGGGAGGGAGAAAGGAAAGGAAAGGAAAGGAAAGGAAAGGAAAGGAAAGGAAAGGAAAGGAAAGGAAAGGAAAGGAAAGGAAAGGAAAGGAAAGGAAAGGAAAGGAAAGGAGGGAGGGGGAGGGAGGGAAGGAAAGAAGGAAGAAAGAAAGGAAGGGAAAGAAGAAAAGGAGGGGAAGAAGGTAGGAAGGAAAAGAAGAAGGAAGGAAGGGTGGAAGGGAGGGAGGGAAGGAAAAGGGAAAGAAAGAAGAAGGAAGGAAGGAAAGAAGGGAGGGAGGGAGGAATAAAGAAAGAAAGGAAGGAAGGAAGGAAGGAAGGAAGGAAGGGAGGGAGGGAGGGAGGGAAGGAGGGGAGGTTATGTGGTGCTCTGAAGTAGCCTCATCCTTTTGAATGTTGGATTGTGGTCAGAACAGGCAATTTTCATATGCATGAATTGTTTGTGTACTGCATTAAGTGTATTCTGATGGGTTTGAATAGATCGTTGTAGTAATTCAGTAGCCTGCTTCATTCTTTAGCAAGGTTATTCTGTCTTCTCATTCTATTGACCTGGAAGACTCATGTTTCAGGGCAGCTGTCACTGTGTAAGAATCTCATAGTGGGTTTGGGTTATCATTGGATCCCCTTCCCATAGCTGAATTGCCTGGTCAGGCCTCAGTGGGAGCTAATACAACTTGATGTCCTAGGGCAGGGTGGTACCCAGGCAGGGGAGGTCTCCATTTCTCTGAGGAGAAGGAGGGGGGAGGTAACAGGGTTGGGATTTGTGAGTGTGGGACTGAGAGGAGAGGAGGGAACTGAGATCAGGATGTGAAATAAACAAACAAACAAACAAACAATGTCATAGTGTTCTTATTCACCCTCATGGAAGTTGATCTAAATACAGGAATTGATGTCTTTCTCATAGGAAGGAGCTAGAAAGTCTTGAAAGCTTGTTTTGATGGCCCATAATTAGAAGCCTTGGTGGCAGGGGCCAGGCTGATATAGGTCAGAAAGAAACCCTCTTTCCTCTTGCTCTTCCATCAGGATGAGTGACAGCAGGAACCTCCTGCTTCAACAGCCCTGATCCGAGGGAGCCAAAGCCATGGTGGGCCTTTGGAGAAGCTAGTCTGACACTCAGAGACCACATAAAGGTAATTTATGGGATATTGTCACTAGAAGGAAGAGGAAAGCATGAAGTTGGAAGGGCATCAAAGATGGGAGGGAGGGCATTTAAATGTCCAGGCAGAAAATGAGAAAGCACCCTGCTGTTAAGTGCTTGAGGGAATTGAAGTGCACTGTTATTACGGAGCCATAATGAAAGCCTGGCTCAAGTGCCCTTCTGCCTGTAAGCACAACTTCTCAGAGGGAGACTGGATTCACAGGGATGATGATGATTTGCTTGGGACTTTTGCCCCTGAAGTATAAGAATAGCTTAGGCATTAGGTATTCCTAATTTGTTAGAACTTGTGAGCAACTGGCAAAGCTGGCGAGTGTAAAGAGGCCGGGACTGCATTGGAGTCTAATAAAAAACCCCAATAAAAGTTTTAAACTAGTTCACACATCTGCAGTCTAACGGGGGTGTATGGGGTGTATTACCTAATGTGAGCAATGGCTGGGGCAGCTACACCCTATGCTGCTGGATGCTTAATGGAGTATGAGGGTGAGGAGCAATGAGGGTGCCACCTTCCCCAAGTGGCAGTTACTGCTATGCAGAGAACCTTCCCATGAACCTCCAGGGGACTGAATTAAAGACGTTGCAGCCAATTCTCTCTGGGACTCTGCAATTTGCACATGTAAGCATTCTTGGATCAGAATTGAGGCATGCTTCTTCAATGTCCAGATATCTTTACCAGGAGATAAAATTTAAAAAAAGATGATGTCTGGTGTTTGAATATCCCTGTGTAAAAATAATCAACTCTAGTCCCAGGGCCCCTGTCAGGGGTCAAAGAGCCTGTTCCTCCTATTTCTGGGTTTGGGGGATTTCACTAGAGTCCAAAGGAAAGGGGACCAGTGCAGGGGAGGTGGGAAGTTCATGATCTCCTTTCATCATTTAAAGTAATTCATGGAGAACTTGGAAAAATACAGAAGATAGAATTTTTAATAAAATACTTAAAACTTTATAAGTTGTTGATATTACATGCAAAAAAAAATTTCTCCCACTCTAGAGTATTACAAAGTGTTTGCATTGTAAGCTGACATTCAAGTGTGTTTAATTAGGTGATGGATAGGAGCACTTCAGCACAGTGCATAAAACTGTCCAGCCTAAGGCCCAATCATTGGCTCTATCCCAGGAGAAGGTGCTGGGGGCACTTCCCAGCCAACAGTAGCAGCCTTCAAGGCCAGTGCCCACCAGGAGCACATAGATCAAGTCAGTTCCTACAGACTGCTCACACATTTATATTAAAAAGGAGAAAAATCTACCTTCTGGGATTTTTCCAGAGCTTCTACTAGTCTCCCCTCTCTCAGCTCATCAAGCTTAAAAATGGTTGCCTTTGTTAGCTCTCAGCCGACCTTTACCTTCCAGACTAAGGAGATTTGAAACCCTTCTCCCAAGGTTATGGGCTATACAAAGGGCTTTTCAGTTCAGTATATTTTCCTGAAAAGAAAATCTTCTGTCTCATAAAAACATACAGAAAAGCATGGGGGGGGGGGGCAGTAGGCAGCAGACAGTCTGCAAAATTCCCCCTTCAGTACCATCGCTCACCCAAGAGAAATGACAGCTGTTCTGGCGACTAGCACCAGGTGAATCGGTCCAGACAACTAGCAAGCTCACCTATCTTACTTTTGCAAGGAGACTCACCGCGATGGGTTTCTTATCCTGGAATTGAAAGTGCTGACCTGGCCTTTGTGCTTAAGTGGAAACTTCAAAATGACAGAGATAAACTTGGCCTTCAGTAGACATCATTTACCTCCTCCCATGCTGCCCCTTACCTCCAAAATCTAGGTGCAGCAGCAGTCTTTAACACATTAAGTGACAACCAGCAAAAGTCTATGAATGCCACTCTCTAACCTGGACTCCATAGCTATCACCACCTTCTGTTGTTTGGTGGAACAACTAGAGGGTGTTTGGGTAATGAAGTTGGTTCCAGGAAATTTCATGAAATCAGGACATTCTGTCTCAGTTGACTGGAAAGGAAGTTCCTTTTGTCCTAACTTGTCTCCGAGCACCTGAGATATTAGCTTCATTTGATATGGAAGAACCCCTAGTGAAACAGAGGGATCCAACACTGTCTAGGATATCTACATATTTGGATTAAGACAGTTCCACACGGATGCAGAGAAACCACCCTATATTGAGTGACAGCCCCACTGAATGAGGCACTAGGGATTCATTGAGGAGCATTTGTGTGGCTAGTAGAAGGGCTAATGTTCGGGTCTAGTCTGTCTGTCTGGTCCCAGAATGAACGTGGATCTTAAGTCCACCATGATGTCCTCCCTTCTAGTAAAACATAATAGACCCAGAAGTGCTGCCTTGGTGTTTCAAAGAGAGGAACAAGGTATTCAGAGAAAGAATAACGTCGCATTCCCGACCCACCCATTTCTCCCCAGCCAGAGTAGACTCTAATTAAAAGGACTCAGTTGAGTCTAGGCACATGGTGGATACCTGTGAACCTGGCCGCATAGTGTTGTTCTTCCAGAAAGAGACATCTGTCAGAGTTGGCCAAAAGGAAGGATTGGCGCAGAAGAGCCACAAGAGGAAGAAAACTAAGCCTGAGGTTAACAGCTTTGGGTGTCGACTGACCCGGAGCATTTGGGGAAGAAATTGATAAGCATCCAAAGACACTGCCTTCCATGCAGAAGACATTGCCAAGCGGCTGAGAATGTTTGGAAGTTCAGAGTGGGACTCATTGCTGCTGCTGCAATTTCCAGTCAAATAAACCTTTTCCTGTGGCTTGTTACATTAATTTTCAGCGGTAATTAAAAAAAAAAACAAAAAACAAAAAACAATCTTTATAAAAGCATTTTATCTCCTAGATAGGTTCAGTTGAGTGTTCTTGTGGGGGGGGGTGATACCAGTTCTCCTGAGAGGGACCCACACACCCCTTCCAAGTTTCTGTAACCATAGCATTTAGAGATGACACACCATGGTAGTCTACACCCCAGTCCAGAGCCTGGAGATTCTCAAAGCTGGCTCTGTCTTAGGACTACCAAGGGACCACTATAAATGTTCTAATAGGAAATAAAATATGGCCACAGTCCTCAGGAAGGATTGGTTACAAGACCCAGTCACAAGTGGATGGTGTCAATCTCTTTGTCTGCCTTTAACTGTGACACTATTAATAGCTAGGGATACTTTGTTTAGCTTCCTCCTGGAAACGAGCTACAAGACAATGGAGAGGACTGAGCGAAGCTATGAGCCCATGGCAAAGCTGGCACAGCACAACTTCTGTTACATCTTTGACCACCAGGTCTTTAAAACTGTCACACGGGAGCCATGACACGCATTTGCTCATCATACTGCTAATACTGAAGTAAAATATTTTAGAAAAAGACTTCTCCATTTTCAGAGCAAAAACTTTTATTTTTCCATTCAGATATATTTAATCAGACACAACAACATCCTCCTTGACTGTCCTGAGCAGCCTTTATTTTATAGTACCACTTTATAAATAAGTAAAAAGTGACCATTCCTGACCATTGCTTGACAAATAAACCTGGTTTTTTTTTTAAGTATGAAAAAGAAAAAAAATGTGTCCAAATCTGTGTGTGGGAAGGACTGAGTCTGCTGGATTTTAGCTTCTCTCTCTCTCCCTCTTCCTGGCGTTTATGGACAGGGCCTGGCCTAAGCAAGCACAGGCACAGAGCGCTAGAAGGCCTTCGGTCAGCTCATGGTGCTCCACTGACTGCTGCTGTCTGTGAAGTTGCAGGGCAATGCTCTAGAAGTGTCTCAGCATTGCCATGAGAGGAAATTTCACTTCTAACCTTTAGTGAAAGCAGGCAGATAGGCTAGGCAGCTTGTGGTGTTCAGTGGCGTCTACACCACAGGGCACTATCCCCCATCCTAGAGATTTTTTAAAAAAATCAAAACTATGATACACATAAACATAATAAGAATAAGTGACAGCTAATTGCTGAATTCTGTCCTAGTGTCTTTAGATATAAATGAAAGGTTGTAGTAGATAGTTTTTAGCTGCATGACGATTTCCACTGCTTAAATTAAGACACAATTGAACCTTGTCATGCTACAAGACTTTGCTCCATGTGTGGGAGAGGGTATCATGGAAATAAAAAGCTGGAGTTTTAGAGTTTGTTTCCAGTGTAGACAATAGCTTCTGGTCCTTCTGATAACTGGACACGTATCTTGAGATCACCTTTTAAAACATCAAACATGAAAAAAACTGATAAAAAAAAGATCTATTTAACATTGAGTTCTATAGATTTGCATATATAAAATCATCAATAGAGAATATTTTACAAAGACATCCTAATCAAGCTGTTACTGTTATGTCAAATTTCCAAGGAAATCTCCCTGGAATGTTTACAGTCTTTTTAAAGAAGGAAGGGGGGGGGGGGAGAAGGAGGAGGAGGAAGAGGAAGGAGGAATACTTAAGAAGTGGTACAGATGGTGATAGACTATTCCAAGCTATGCAATATTGGAGAAAAGCTCAACTTTGTAACTGCAAAAAGAATTCGCTAGAAGGGAAATGGAACAGATGCAACTAAAATAGGTTTTTGGTTTTCCACAGACCCACGCACACCATGGTTTCCGAACAAGCTGATGAGACAGCAAATGGTGCTGACAATCCATCATTTAATGAGCCTCAGCAAGCAAACTGTTACGACAACCACAAGAAAGCATCCTGAACAATATGAAGATTTATGGCTCACATAGAAAAGATCCTCAGAAAACGAAAGAACCCGACAAGAAGTGAGCATTTTCAAAAGCACTGGTGAAGTATGACAATGGTTTCAACAGTGGTATTGCTTTTAAAATTATTAAGCATAAAATAATTCCATTTATACTACCATGTATGTACCACAGATAATGAAAACTGCTACAATTTGCCAGTGGTAAAATTCACCACACAACTAGCAAGATGCACTTTTCTCCCAGTGTGGTGTGGCTGACCACATTGTACTACAGCGGTACTGATTGGTCTTGGTAATCAAAGGGAGTGGGGGGTTTCAGCAGTTAATTCTCTTTTTCTTCAGTAACTTGAGGGCAAGAGGCTTTAGAACACTGCTCAGGTCAGTAAATCTATTTTTACGCTAGTGGTCTTGGGTTTTTTTTTTAGCTTATTACACTTTTATTTTTTTTGTGTGGTGTGTGTATGTGTGGGGCACGTTGGGGCCACCGTATATGTATGGAGGTCAAAGGGCAACTTGCAGGGTCAGTTCTCTCTCCTTCTACCATGTGGATCCCAGGAACCACACTCAGGGGCCTGGACTTCTCAGGAGGTGTCTTCACCCACTGAGCCATCTCACTGGAACTGGAACATCCTTTTAACCTTAGAATTTTGGTGAAATTGAGACTAATCATTGGCAGATGTTTTATTTGATTGAAGAGGAATTTATTGAAGAGGAATTTATTATTTATTGAAGAAGAATCTCAAAGAAAACCTGCACTCCCACCATTGCCATCTGATTCCTGTCCCTTTAGCCTTGCTCATGTGCCTGCCCATGGGCTTAGGTCTGACCACGTGAGATGGGAGTTTGTCACTACAAAAACCAGATTATCCCTGTCTCAGAGACCATAGGCTCTCAACAGCTCTTCATTGGGGGAGTGTGGGGCACTTTGTGAAGTTCCCTCCATTCTTATAGGCACATCAGCTGCTGCTGTTATTACGCAGCCCTTTTACAAGCAGCACATATTGCTGAGACTTTGTGAGTTCAATTCCTGGGACTCACATGGTGGAAGGAGAGAACTGACCCCCCCACAATATGTGTTTTGTCCTTTACATATGTGCTATAAATGTGCATGCTGATGTACATACACATACTACACAAAATAAATTTAAATTTAATATATATAGCAATATATTCTAATATTATATATATGTATATATATGTATACATATACATATACATATACATATACACACACACACACACACAGGATTCTTTAGAAAACTGTAGAAGGCTATCATATTAATGAAGGATCTTTTCTTATGATCAGAACAGTCTCTGAGAAACTGCTTGGACATAGTATGTCTACTACTTGACACTGCCATAGAATTATTTCACTTACTCATTGGCAAATTAATACCTCATTCAGTATCAAGAGTAAAATCCTGGACAATAATGGACCTGTTTTTCAGAGGTACTTGTGAAGCTTAATGAGATGTTTCTTGTGATGTACGGAACTCTCATGGCAGCTGTCAAGAAGTGTGGAGAAGAAGGCTTCACCTTCTTTCCAGCTACTGGATATGTCTCAGTGTGACATAGAAGCAGAAATGTATTACCCTTGTATAGATGCTACCAAGGATGCTATGTAAAGAATTCTGAATGAATTTGCTCTAATGATGATGTGAAATTTCCCCATTGTGAATGAGAAAGAGGCACTATGGCCAACATTTACAGTCACCTGTCAGTGAGGAAGAAGAGAAACAAAGACGCTTGAGCACTGTGACCACAGTATGACGTCACAGATTTAGAGAGGCAGCTCTAGGACATGAGAACACCAAACTCCCCACAGGATGGGAAGGAATCTTATGTAAATCACAGTTTCTGCCGTGGATGGTTACTTTCAAAACGTCATGACAGTCAGCGAAAGGAAGCTTTAAAGCACTCAAAAAGTGATGTACACCAGCTAACTGCAACCAAATCAGCGGGAGTGCATGAAACACACAGTTCAAGGATTCAGTTACAACTATTCAATATTACTGTTTTATATATAAAGTGCATATGTATCCTCGAGGGCAAAAGAAACCCCAAACCTAAGATGATAGCATATTTGTGTGTGTACATATATGTATGCATGCATGTGTATATATGTGTGCATATTTATATATGTGTATACACATATGTATGTATGTATATATAGAGAGATAAATTCACTTGTCTGAGTGCCTTTTCTGACAATTGTGGGATTTATTGGGCCATTGGGAGGCTGGAGTTAAATCAGGAAAGGTGCAAGTGTGATCTTACTGAGTCAGTTTGGCACTGGATAATACTGGGTGGGTTTGTGCACACTACCCCTCAGCATCCCCTAAATAACAACACCATTAGATCACTCCCAACCCTGGCACCATTGATGGCCAGGCATCGCTGGTACTACCTTGAGATCAACCAAGTTCATTGCAGATTGAATGAAGCCATCTTTGTCCTGATCACTTTACAAGCCTCCAAACCATCAGGACCTCTGTCCTCACTGTCACACTCCTGTAGGTAAGTCTCCAATAAATGTCACTCTGCGGAATCACAGACTTTTCTCTTTCTTAGGTCTCAGAGCTCCTCGGGACCAGTGAATACACAACAGAGCCGGGTGTTTCAAAACAGGAGTTTATGTTTTATATAAAATGATCATGTTCAAGCAATCACAATCCGACTTCTAATAACGGAGTATCAACCTCACATATAATATCCGAAGCTTACAGTAGTATTTTTTTTACCAGCCCATTCTCTGTAACAATATGGTTATTTATTTTTTTATTCCTCTGTGGTTAAAGTATTTGGCCCACAAATCTCAGTACTGAAGGTTAGATTCCCAGGAACCACATAGATGCTAAGTGGGTGTGGTGATCGATCTGTCGGTAATCCTTGCAACTGGGATGCAGAGAGAGGAGATCAGAGCAACAAGTTGTTAGCTAAACTAACCAAAATGGTGAACCCTGAGTTGAATTTAGAGACCCTGAATAAATGAATAAGATAAAGGTATGCACACACATGTGCAGGTGCGTCGCACAAAAATGTACATACATGTGCATATGGACAGAGACACACACAATGCATACACAGGAGAAAAAAACTTACAACTCCATCCTGCATTTTTACTCACTTCTTCAACAGCCACTGGTCTCTTGAAAGATTCTTATGAGAAATCATTCTAAAATCTGCCTTATATATTGTCTTAGTCAGGGTTTCTATTCCTGCACAAACATCATGACCAAGAAGCAAGTTGGGGAGGAAAGGGTTTATTTGGCTTACACTTCCATACTGCTGTTCATCACCAAAGGAAGTCAGGACTGGAACTCAAGCAGGTCAGGAAGCAGGAGCTGATGCAGAAGCCATGGAGGGATGTTCTTTACTGGCTTGCTTCTCCTGGCTTGCTCAGCCTGCTCTCTTATAGAACCAAGACTACCAGCCCAGAGATGGTCCCACCCACAAGGGGCCTTTCCCCCTTGATCACTAATTGAGAAAATGCCCCACAGCTGGATCTCATGGAGGCATTTCCTCAACTGAAGCTCCTTTCTCTGTGATAACTCCAGCCGTGTCAAGTTGACACAAAACTAGCCAGTACATATATTCAGCACTTTTATGGCATGGAATCCCATCACTCGGGTTTAGTCTCTGACTGGCATTCTTCATGCTTCAGAACCTCCTTCAACAGTTCGTATATTGTGTGGAGAACAATTCTTGCCATCTTCTTTATGTGTATGCATGCTTTTTCTGTGCACCATGTCCAAGCAGTGCCCTCTGTGGCCAGAAGAGGGCGTTGGATCCCCTGGATTGCAGTTACAGGGGGTTGTGAGCTGCCATGTGGATGCTGGAAATAGAACCCTGTTCCTCTGCAAGAGCAGCCAGTGCTCTTAACAACTCGACCATGACTCTTCCAGTTCCTGTTTGATTGTGAGACTATAGCTATTTAATTTTTAAAGATTTCTTATTAGTTGGGATTCTTGACGAACAGGGCTTCTCTTCTCATTCTTTATTTTATCTCACCTGCATTGTTTCTGCTGAAGTCAACAGCAGTTACTCTTTCTCTCTGCTTCTAGCACAAAGTGCCCGCTGACCATTCTCTCCCACCTAAGTGCTGACCAGGCCTGACTCTGCTTGGTTTCTTCCTGAGGTCAGATGAGGTTGGGTGTGTTCAGGTTGGCATGGCCCTAGATACCTCTGATTTTTCTCAAAATCGTTGTGAGCCATCTTCAGGAATTTGTTAAGAAGTGTTTCTTTGTAATTTTCTTTCTATTTAAGTAGGGTCTCACACCTGTATTTCTGCAGTCTTCATCATTGGGAACATCTCCGAGTGTTTTACTTTCATCTTTTGTTTCCTATTTGGCCCTTCCTACTTCCTCCCCATGCATACACTGGTTAACTTACACGTTTTATTGGGTTTTTCACATCATCGCGGGGGGTTACCGCGGGTCTGCATTCTCTTCCGCTCCTCTGTGTTTCCCGTCGCATGGGTGACGTCACGTGCTCGAGCTCATTGATCTTTCCTCCTGAGAAGGCTGCTCTTGGAAGCTCCTCCAGTGGAATTTTCCTCTCACGGCTTGGGTTTCTCCTGTCTAGAAATTCCATTTGATCTTATTTTAGCTTGCCTTTCTCTCTCATGTTTATTTTTAAGTGCTCATTCATGCCAATACTTATGTCATTTCTGGGACTGTTTCTTCCCATCACCTTCTCCCTCCTGATTGAAGGTGAGTTTTTTGCTCCTTTACATATCAAGAATACTTTGAATAATTTCATTACATTATTCCCTTGATTTTTATAAAGGTGTGTGTGTGTGAGTGTGTGCCTGTGTGGGGTGTGTTTTATGGGAGTACTCAAAGCTGCCATCAGAGGCACGACATCTCCCCTCAAGCTGGATCTCGGGCAACTCTGAACCGCCCAACACGGATCCTCTGCAAGAGCAGGATTGGCTCTAACCATTGGGCTTCTCTCCCCAGCCCCTACTTTCTTGACCTTGATGCCTCCCTTTAAAGAAAGCAGTTATAGTCATCATCGTTTTAGCCACAGAGTCATTAATTGTGGCTCAAATGAATTAGTTCAAATCAATTACCTTGAGTCATTTGAATCTTCGTAAGAAGCTTGGTCAGGTCGAGCTTGAATGAGGCTCGTCTTAGCTGGCTTCCACTCAATGCAGCAGGTATTTTGTGAGCGTGCAGAACTAGGTCACCTCTAGGCCTTATTTAGGCCCCAACAGTTGCTCAGCTTCGAGACCCAAAGGCCATGTTCTTTCTGTGGTCCTTTGTCTCCAGTTCCGTGGAGCTCCATCCATACTCAACAGCCTGTATAACGGGGCTTTGTGGACCCTCCTTTCCTGTACCTACCTTCTCTGGATCTCTGATTCAAGCTCCTGGGGTCTCCACAGCCCTGTTCCCTCTTTGGTTTAGAATGGCTGTCCCTGCAGAGGTTGGGGTTCCAACCCATGCCCACCAGAATGAAAACTCAAGCCATTACAGCACACCTTACTCATTTTCTTCCTCACAGGAATACAATCTGGTACTGGCTCTCATCCAAACTCTGAAACCATGTGCTTCATACACCAGGCTCAGATATACATTTACCACAGACACAAGTTCTTCCAATACTTGTTAATCAGTCAGGACTAGAAGTCTGAATTGCCTGTTAACTTTGATTTTTCTCTCATATTGCCATGGACCCATATCATAAAAGTTTTCTACAGCCTCCCGCACATATTATTACCTCTTTCATTTTTTTCTAATCCACCCTCTGCTTCATACCACCTGACAAAATATTTGCCCTTCAAAGTCTTAATAAGTACCAGAAACTCAAAGTATTTCCCAATGCATGGCAGGCTTCTTAAATAGAAGATATATTTTCTGTGCTACCCTCTCACTACTGCTCCCTAAGTCTTCTACCACAATTATTTTGATTCTCCATTTATGACTAAGACTCTTGTTGTTTGCTAGACGGTCCTCAGCTCTCATTTTCTTCACTTCTGTAGTCTAGAGTTTGCCCTTGTGTGCTAGCTGGACTTCCATTAGTGATCTTTTTTCTTTTTTATGTGCAAGTGAGCCTAGGTTGTCATAACCTATCCGAACACTCCTCTTCCTTCAGTGCCCAGCAGCTTGCCACTTCATTTTTGTTGAAGGCATTGAGTTACCTTTTATCACCATGACCAGAATGTCAGATATAAGCACGCTCTTTTCTTCCTGAGGGCACTGCATAGAGATAATAGTTTAGAAATTATGTGTATGTCCTAAAGAATGCTAGAAACTTCAGGCGTCACCAGCCTCGATAATTTAAAGCCTTCTCCTTCCAAACTCAGCACCTGCTGTTCACTGTGGTCATAACTCCTTCCAGCTAGGGTGCAGTCACAAAGGATAGACCTTAAAAAAGCATAATGTTCTTTTTCCTCCTTTACAGTGACACAAAAGACTCGTTCTTAGTATAGGTCTGCCATCAGCGTGTGATTCTTTCTTTTTATAATGAGTGTTTCAATTTTAAATTTTCTTTTTTAAATTAAGAATTTCATATCATGTGTTTTGAGCAAACCCACCCTCACCCCCCCCCCAGTTCTTCCCCTCCCACCCACCATTACTCCTTCCCAACCATGTTTTCTTCTCTTAAACTCATTGAGGCCAAGTATACAGTAACTGTATACTCATGGGTGTAGGGCCAGCTTCTAGAAAATGGGTAGTCTTTCAGGACCATGATCCTGAAGAACACGGACTTCCCCTCCCCTCTCCCAGCAGCCATCCATGGCCAATAGCTCCTCAGCAATAGCAAGGGGGATGGAGTTTGGACTGGTTTGATCTTATGTAAGTCTTAGGCATGCAGTCATAGCTGCTGTGAGTTCATGTATGCAGTGACCCGATCATGCCCAGATAATAATATTTTGCTGCAGATGTCCACCAACTTTGGTTCTCATAGTCTTTCTGTTCTTTCCCAGGATGATTCCTGAGCCTTGAAGAGAGAGTGTGTACTATACATGGGCCATTTAAAGCTGAGCCCTCCAGAGTCTAGAACTATTACATATAAAAAGGATTATACTATATGTTAGTTTCTTTCAGCATGCTAAGGGACTATTACATAATATTGGCTTTAAGTGGAGAAATCGATTCTTACAGGCCACCCTGATTTGCTTACTTCATATAACTTACTAATTATTTATCCTATCCAAAGAATTGTCATTTAAACATAAAATTCTTTTAAATACAAAAGAAAAGTGAAGGGTGAATGTTATATTTGAGGGGTTGACAAATCCATGACGAGAGCCCCCGAGGATTCATGACTATATGGCTCATTATCTGTCTTCTTTGGGGTGTCATTGTTTCTAGGAGAGTTGCTGACACATAGAAAGGAGGGTAGTCAATGCTTGTCTGTTGAATTATTAGGTAGGATTGCAAATAGATTAATAAAGAGCAGTAAGTGAAGAGTGGTCTACTAAGAGCTTAAATGGATGACTGCAGAGTCTCAAAGAGGGGGAATAGTAGAAGTGACCTCCAACAGACCTGTGTAGACATGGCCTTTTTACTAAAATCATGTCAAATATGAAAGTCAATGACAAGGAATTCCATGACAAGAGGTGAAACAAGAAAGCTCAAAAGAGGAGTCACACAGTATTCTGGAGGAAGGATGATGAACCAAGTTGTCTGGACCTCAGCTGTCAAGTTCAGGTAGAGACCAGGCTTGAAAGCTAGGGCTGGCTCAGCACAGAAGCAGCTCAATCATAAACTCAGAGTTTATATCTGATCCAAACTCAAAGCTCTCAGGAAGATGAATGGAGCCTCTCTATGTAAGAACATGGCATCAGGGACAGATGCCCATCAATATGTAAATCCTCCATTGGGACCCAGTAAACTCCAGACTTACATTATTATTTTAAACACCCTGTGTCTGCAATGGAGAGATACAGAAAAGTGGATTGGTGATTACATCACATGTAAATTTGAAGCAAGACCTAGATGAAGGATAAGCAAAGAATAGCCAATGGGGTAGTAATGGCCTGTGTAGGTAGCAAGAACATCTCCTTCTTTATAAAGCCTTTGAGCTTTGAGCAGTGCCCTAGGCATGAGAGGCTGTGATGTGGTAATGGTAGAAGGTTGTTGAAGTATCTAGAAGTCTGTCCTCACAAGGTCTTCCTGCACAGAAGGTGGTACCCAAGTGACTTTCTTTACTGTCCAAATGATCCAAAATGTCGCAGTTAGCACAGAAGGGTTGAGTTCTGCAATGTTGATCATCTTTAAGGGTTTTATATACTTTTTTTTTCTCCTTAGCAAGGACACTAGTTTTTTCATCTTGCTGAGATAATTAATCTCATATGCTTTACAGTTCCCTTATGTAGAGAAAGGAAATGAGATGACTTATGTGAACATCCCTGGAATGGAGAGATTCATCTGTCTCTTAAGGATTACATCTATAGCAAGGCCAATATCATTGATTTACTCCAAGACCCAAGCACCAAGAACAAATTCCTTCCCACAAACCTAACCCAAGATGATATGCTGAAGCTGGAGAGTGGTCTGGAATTTGCACTGGTCAGAGGAGATGGAGAGCCCTGTAATTTTGTGGTATGCAACATTAGGCTCCCAGCTGCCACCATAGAAGCCTGTTATAGACTTCAGAACCCTCCTTCCTTCTGCTTCCACCCTTTAAATAATGACCAGTTCACACTCAGAGACTAAAACAGCCCTAGCATGACACAACTCTAGTGCTCCTCTGAGTGGACTTATTTGCTTAATAAAACCTCCTTCCAGAATGTTCCGTCTGTCAGAATGCCAGGTGGTGCTGAAATGGGCATAGTCACCAAGCTTCTGTCTCCAACTATTTTTGCCTGTGCCCCAGGTTCTTCCTCCAGATGAGGTGTGGCTTTTATTTTTGACTCTTCTCATGCATGCCCTTTCCTTTCAATTGATTTCTCCTGCTTTAGTGACAATCTTCATGCATAGGACCTCTCTCCTAACAAGGGGTCGGTAGGGAGAGCTCAGAGAGTTCCGTCTTTCTCTCATTCTAAACCGACATGGGTAAAACTTGAACATTGAGTGGAGGTGGAACAGCATCCTGTGGGTGGACGAGGCAAGTAAGGTTTACTTTGGCAACGAAAGTATAAATTCTAATAAACCTCACTCTAGTGAACTTCTAGTGCTGAAATGATTGGGTTGTGAGATTGGGGTTATTTTAGAATTATAATACGAACAGCTAAGGAATGACTTTTGGCATTGTATAATCACCTTTCTGGTCCCATTTGACAGATATGGTGAATGGGACTGGATTTATTATTGTCAAATCAATCAAGGGATTCGCCATCATTTGTAACGATGAATTAAAACATAACTGCTTCTGTGAACCAAGTTTGTTTCATCTTATAAGTTGGGGGCGTCTGATTTTTTGTTTGTTTGTTTGTTGTTTCACTTCTGAGAATCTTGCCAATTAGTCCAGGCTGGCTTCAATTTTGTGCTTCTCCTGCCTCAGCCTCCTGAATGCTAGGATTTTAAGTATACCCCACTATAGCCCACCTGAATCAAGTTTTTAATCATGATATTTTTTATCATAAAATTATGAGTCACAATGATAATGTTTATTGACCACTTTGTATGTGCCAATTAAGTGCTTTCTATATAGTTTTAGATTTCTCTCTGCAGGGAAAGTGACAAAAACAGATAATAACTTAGGCAGTCTTTTTTAAAGAGGAGCTGGGGTAAGAGAGAGGGGATAGACACAGGGTGGTGACCTTACAGCACTTGCCACAATAAATGTTCAGAAAGATGACATCTGTCAGCTTTGGATGACATAATAAAAATATCACAGAACTTGCATCTTAACAGAAATATCTTTGCCATGGGGGGAGGGGGCTCTCTGAAGCACAGAGACAAATGTGGAAGAAACTCAGATTCACATGAAAATAACTATACTTTCATATGGCGCATGGTGCAGTCAATGAGAGAGAACAACAAAAGTGGGTTGTCCTCAGTAGGGAGAGACGTTATTATTCCCTGGAGGAAGGTTTGCTAACGTAAAGAAACAGGGGTCTACTTTATAGGGTACAAAGAGAATCTTCCTGTGACTGGCTCTCTAACAATAAAGCTTCGGATACTATGGTAACCATACATAACAGAGAGAAAACTGTCCAGTGTGGCATAAATATCAAGATGCTCTGGGTGAGTAGGAGCTGTGTTGAAGCCGTGAAGCACTTTGGAATGAGGCCTGATGTGCTTGCTCGGCATGCTCACATGAATGTGGGTGTTCTTGAGGTCTTGTGTTTACACGCCACACAGTCGAGAACCTTGGCGATTTATTTTCCTCTCTCTTAACCATTTCATCCGTTTGGGGTTCTGGTGCAGTTGGTGACTGAGAGCCGCTTGGTGTATTGAAGAAACACAGAACATTTTAATTGTGCCTGGAGACGGAGAGGCTCAATGAGGGAGACTAATTAAGAAACATAAACAAGCCAGAGCTCTGCTTTGCCTCACATCCTATCATTACTACTCAGAGCAAACGGCTGAGTTTCATCGTGAGCCAAAGGAGCAGCCAAGGCCACTTGTTTAGGGGTAAGATTAATGGCTGCATGGAACATACAAAGTGAAGGATTGCAGCAGCTCTGATATTACAGTTGTTTTTCTGTGAGCTGTACTCATCATGAAAAGCACAAATTATTTATGTGGCATATGGCACATACCATGTTCACAATCCCTAAACACATGGTAGGCATGTTGCAAGTATGCATGTGAACACTCATGTATTGGGGGTACACATGTGCACATGTACACACACACATTCATGCATGTGTGAGTGCACATGGAAGTCAAAGGACAACCACAAACTGCTACCCTTAGACTTTGTCCACCTGTGGAATTTTGAGACAGAATGGCTCACCAGCCATGGAAGCCGGGCCAGCCGACCACTCAGCGCTAGAGAATTCTGCCTCTCTGAGACTAAGATTCCAAGCACAAGCCACTATGCCTGGCCTTTTCTCTCCATGGATTGTGGAGAGTATACATTCAGGGTCTCGTGTTTGTGAAGCAAGCACTTCACTGATTGAGCCAACTCCTCAGCCTAAATGGCAGACACTTAAAGACACATACTTCTCACACAAGAGGCCAGAGGTGGGAAACTGCTATTATCTCGATAAAGGAAGAAAATAAGGCTTGGGGACTTCAAGAGGCATCCCTACGCTTCTGCCCTCTTCTCTCGGTGCCTAACAGGTACTAATTGCCATTAAGAGGCAGCTCTCGTGTGCAGCATGAGCTTTAAGGCGCTCAAAGCCATATTGTTTTGAGGAATGTAAATATGTGTGATCAGAACATTGAAATGCACACTGGACGCTGTCATTCAACTGGATGGGTGCATCAGCATGGCCACCAATGCTAAGTATGAATGTTTGTCTCTGTAATAATGTGATTGTCATAGAACTCACACCACTTGCCTACTTGTGTCTGAGTGGGAGAACATGTTTTGCCAAACTCAGGGAGAAAATTTTTCAGCTTTTCAAGTTCACTAAGCCTCAATGAGATCTACTCAACTTCGGCTTGGCTACGTGAAAGCATTCACAGAAATGAATATGCATGGTTGTTTTATTTTCAAAAAGACAGCGTGAACTTCAGCCATGGCCAAAGATTTACCCAGCCTATTTAAGATCTAAAATGCTAAAATTTTGTTGTGGAGACTTTGGAATGCAAAAAAAAAAAAAAAAAAAAAAAAAAAAGATGTAGTATATATACAGAAAACAATAAGTTCATACAGATGATAAACACTTTCATGTGACTACTCTCTCTCAATTTTCAAATCAAAAAGCAGCTTTAAAAGGAGACAGCCTGGGACTGCATGTGGCTCAGCAGTGGCAAGCACTTGCTGAGCAATGCTGAAGGCAACACAACACAGCAGATTCCAGACCCATGTGACCAGCCAGGTATCCATCACCTGCCTGTAACCCATCTCAAAGCAGGGGAGAGGCAGAAGCAGAGGTTGGCTAGGGCTTGCTAGCTTTCAGTCTAATAGAGAAAATACAAGCTTCATGATCAGGGCAAGAACCTACCTCAAAAGAAGGGTAGAAAATAACAGGACAGCACAAAGTCAACCCTCTTCTGCCCAGCACTTGCATAGGTGGTTGTAAACACACACACACACACACACACACACACACACACACACTCACACACACATACACACATACATACACACACTCTCACACACACATACACACACACACACACTCACACACACACATACATACATATACATACATACACACACACATAGACACACACACTCACAACACTCACACACATACACACACATACTCTCACACACACTCACACACATACACACACATACTCACACACATATACACACACACATACACACAAACACCCACCAAAGATCTAAAACCTTTGGTGAAGCAAACAATGACTCACTTTGGTACAGATGCCTACGTGTAACTGTACAGTATCCGTGTCCTGTGCACATGTCCCAGAGTTAGAAGTATGAGACTCTCATCATGTTATATTCTAAATTATTTATCCTCTCCATTATATGGAGAAATTACTGTATTGGTAAACAAGGCTTTCATACACACGAATAAAACATATTAAATATTTGGAGACCAGGGGATTCCATCAGGACTTCGTGGCAGTTAATAAATCAACAGAAACCACTTACTGAAACATGTTCACGGGTCCAGTGGAATTCTAAGTAAATACCAGGTTTAAGCATGAAAAGTCAGTTATATTTTCAACGTAATCTAACTTTCAAAGAAGTGTAAAAGATGCCTAAGTGTTAATATTTTATGTTTCCCTGCTCTCAGCAGTAATTGCTGCCCATTAAGAGGAATGCTAAGCCATAGCTGTCAGCACTGGCATGGGACCAAGGAAACACTGAGCCTTCACAGAAGGGGGTTAATTGCTACACGAAGAGGTAATTTATTAAGGAACACTGCAGCCCTCTATGTTTCCCCGTGCGAGGCTGAACGCAGAAAACGTATGTGAATATTACATTTGATAATCAAGGCCTTTTCTATGGGAGACTTCAGAGTTGGCTAAGCTAAACAAAAGGGGGAGTGGGGAGCAAGCAAAAAAAATTCCAACACCATTTTTCTCCCTGGCTCTCATAAAGCTCTCCTTGGTGCCCTCCAGTCTGTTGGCCCTACCACCAGGAAAGTTTGCTACACCATAAACTTCTTGGTGGCTGAAGAGAATGTCTCATGTAACGACCCAGTTGAGGGTTGGCATCTACTGTTCTTTCTTTTATCCAGAGTTGGTGCTTCGGGGTCCTGAGTGTTAAGCTTCATGGTTATCATTTGTCAGATGAATGAGATTTTCAAACCCTTATCACACTGATGGAGGCCATTTGGGCCATCAAGTTCAAATGGATATCATGCAGCTTTTAAAACCTGAGTGTATAGAAAGAACTGGCTCCACACATGTTGGCAGCAATTGCTTCTGTGGCCAACACTTGCCTTGTTGTTTTCCTGGAGTCATTATCTTGTACACAGAGTTCAAGGAGCCAACAACATTATGGGCATATAGTTTAGTTAAGAGTTCCTGGCTGGCCCTGTGCTTTATACAGAGTGGAAGCTGATCAGGCATCCCTCATCTTCATCCCCTCCTTCTTCATATATTTTTCTAGACTTCACCCCATGCCCCACAGTCAAATAATCCACAGTCAGTCCAGATTCAGATCGCCGCACCCCATTTTAGGACTATGCCCTGAACACAAGCCAGATGGTAGGGTCGTCAAGTCTAAATCAGGAGAGAGGACAGGTCGGGCTTCGTTCTATACCTGAGCAACTGCACATACCACTAGTTCCTTCTAAACATCTACCAAATTCCATGATTGCCCTGTCTCTCTTTAACTGATAGTTTGACAAACCAGCCATGTGGTTTTCTTGCAAGGGACAAAAGAAATTACTCTTTCTATAAAGCAGGGGAAGCCATGCATCCAAGCCAAGGTAGAACGATCCTCACTCTCTTCCAGCACATAGAAACTGATTCACCTTGCGTGCTTACCCTCTGAGCATGCTGTCCCTTAGAGATGGGAGAAAATGAGATGAAGAAGTTTGGCTCTTCCAGGATGCAGACACTCAGGACTTCTGAGATCTTAAAGGATCCTGCTCTCTTTCCGATCTCCGTGTTGGATTCCAGACTCTTACATATTTACTACTAAGCATCTTAAATTGCAAATGCAAGCTGTAAACAAAATTATCTTCCAATATTTTAAATTTTCACTCTTTGTGAGTCTCTCTTTTAAGTTGTCTGTGTACTTTCTCTGGCACATGGGCAAACATACACACAGAAGTCAACCTTGGCTGATGCTTAGCAAACGCTGTCCCCTTTGTTGAGTTGAATAAAAAAATCTCCGACTGGTCTGGAACTCACCAAGTGGAGGCTAGACTGGCTGGCTAGTGTGCCCCAGAGTTCTGTCTAAGTCTGTCTCCCCAGTCCTGGAACCTCAAGCACTCATCAGAATAAGGCCAAGAAGATGGTTCAGCCATTTTAAAAAAAATTGTCCTTGCCAGCAGGAAGACCTGAGCTAGCTTCTTAGATGCCACCTTCAAAAACCAGTGTGTGGAGAGTTTCCAGCATTAGTTTTCACTTAGCTTCTCATTCTCGGTGAATTTGAAAATCATTAAAAATAGTTACATTCATAAGATGAAATTCAACATACACACACACACACACATACACACAAACAGAGAGAACACAGTACACACACAGCACACATGCATATGTCCAAGAGCTGGTCTTTATTTTTTCTGACTGACATTTAATGAGACTTTCTGCTGCTTCTTATTTTCTTCAAGTATTCCACTGAGGAACATCTTATCTGCTGGGTCTTGAACTTTATCTTGGGATTTCGCTAAAAGGAATCATTTGACTCATCAGAGTCAACACCCCCTTGTCTTTCTTCATCCTTGTTTTCAATTTTCTTTCTAAGGAATTGGAAGAAAACAGGCAGAGGAGTAGTTAAGCAATCCCAGAACTTTACATGTCACCTGGAAGAGGGCCAGACACATGTAAAGGCCTTCTCTTGCCAAAAACACGCCAGGGACCTCTTAAGCAATCAAGAATTGCTACATGTGTGTGAGAGCTAAACATCTTGAACACAATGGAAATCTGTAATTCAATTATCCTCTGTTCTTGCATGCTTACCCTCTGAGCATGCCGACCCTAGGAACACGGGACTCAGGGATGAAATTGTTGAATGTTCTCCCTTCTGCTCACGTGGAAGCCTGATGGGGAAGGGATGGAAGGCGGCTTGACTGTGTGCTGAAGACTGTGGAGAGAAATGAGAAGGAAAAATGAAAATAATAGAAGGGAAAGCTGCTAAACAAAGTCTAGTCCAAAGTCAGACTACACTGAGACTAGCAGAAGAGAGACAAAGGGAAACACACCAGGAGTGAACTTTACTAACTGATCCGGTTCTCTTAGGGACCACTGACAATTAAGAAGGCTAGGCTGACTCCATGACAGGCTTCAAATTGGCAGATTGGGAGATTAGGCCTAAGAACTGGACAAGTCTAGGCAAATCAGTTACTAGAAGAAAAAAAAATCTGGGATTCCTCTGGAAGAGTTTCTAGCCACCATGTTCCCGGAATGGGTCTGGAATGCCTAGAGGCAGAGCAAGGCAAAGCCCACTGTCTTAGTCAGGGTTTCTATTCCTGCACAAACATCATGACCAAGAAGGAAATTGGGGAGGAAAGGGTTTATTCAACTTACACTTTCATAGTGCTGTTCATCACCAAGGAAGTCAGGACTAGAACTTAAACAGGTCAGGGAGCAGGAGCTGATGCAGAGGCCATGGAGGGATGTTCTTTACTGACTGGCTTCCTCTGGCTTGCTCAGCCTGCTCTCTTATAGAACCCAAGACTACCAGCCCAGAGATGGTCCCACCCACAAAGGGCCTTTCCCCCTTGATCACTAATTGAGAAAATGCCTTACAGTTGGATCTCATGGAGGCATTTCCTCAACTGAAGCTCCTTTCTCTGTGATAACTCCAGCTGTGTCAAGTTGTACACCCACCCACCCTGAGATTCCCCTAATGCATTTTAAATCTAGCCTTTGAGCTCACTTGGTTGTCTCTCTATCTTGGTAATGGAAGACCCTAGCATGCTGGACTTCTGCAGAATAAAACACTCTTTGTGTTTACATATTATTTGAGTCTGGGGTATCACTTGTCAGCAAACTGTGGACCCTTACATTTGGGGGTTCTTGTCCTGGATTCACTAGCGACCCCCTGACCCAAATAGTAGAGTGTTTTTTGATCAATATTTCCAGGCACCTGCTTGTCTTGTCCATATCTGTTCTGTTTCAGTTTAATTCTGTTTCTGGTTTAATCTGGAAGCAGAGAGGGCAAAGTGGATCAGTATTTTGTCATCTGACCAGGGGCAACAGAGGATGCTCCTGACCCCCTTCCAGAAGCAGGAGAACTTGCTAGTTCATATCTGGATTCTGAACTGGCTGTGGGTCTATGAGCCTCCCATGTGCAGGGAGGAAGGCCATCTGGGGCAGCCGTTTGGTATTGGTTCTTTGTTCCCGGGAATGTCCTTCTGTGTCTGTCTGTGTCTGTCTGTCTGTCTGTGCTCTGTTTGTGCTTTTTGTCCTCTCATACAAATTGTTCTTTGCTTCCTAGGATGGAACAGGCACAGCACATACCCCTTGGGCTTGGGCCTTAATCATTTTAAGGACCTTCCCTGAGTCACAGAAGTCTCAGGTCTGGTTGTTTGTCCCCGCAAACTAACCATCTTTTGCAGGAATGAATGGCCCAGGTATGGCCTGAGGAGGGGCCTTTCATCTCCCCATCATTTACAGGGTGAAGGTTTAGTTTATGAGGCTTGAGGTCACCCAGATCAAGTGCCATATATCACCACGTGGCAATACCTGGTTGAGAAGCCCCCTGTTTGGATGAGACCATTTGTTATGGGTCTTGCTGCTCCCCACTCTTCCTCCTCTAAAGGAGCATCAGTCTCGGCCTCCTGCCATGTTACTCTGTGCTTCCAAGGAGGATCTCTGTCCCCCTCCTCAGGTTCCTGCCCCAGACCAGCCAGCACAGGCTGAGCACAGGAGGAGCAGCCCCTGCCTCCTCTGACTCTCCAGGCTACGGGACCCTCATGCTCAGGGGAGACACTTGACGACTTATGTGCCATTTGCCAGTAATGACCTTTACAATTGGAAGTTGCAGAACTCCCCATTTTTAGGAAGTCCATCAGCTCTCACAGGTCTTCTAGATTCAGTCATGCTGACTCACCAGCCCACCTGGGACAACTATCAGCACCTGCTCCAGGTCCTCTTCATAACAAAGGAGAGAGGGTCATCTGATGGGGTGGGGAGGCTTCAAGAGACTGCCAGAGGGCCCACACATTTATCCAAGATGAGCCAGGTGATGCAGGGAAAGAATGAGAGTCCTATGGGATATCTAGAAAGGCCTAGAAGCCTTTAGAAGCCTATAGGACTACACTGCTTTTGACCCGGAAGCCAGAGAGCACCAGTCAGTCGGAAGCCAGAGAGCACAGGTCAGTCCTGAAGCAAACTGCCCCTGACCTCCCTCAGAAGCTTCAGCCAATTAAATGGCTTTGCAGCCTGCCTCTGGCACCCAAAAGTCAGCCCCTATTTGCCTTTGAATGGCAAGACATTGAGAGAAGCATCAGGGAAAACGGACTGGGACACGCCTGCCTCAGGGATTTGCAAAGGCATCCACCACCTTTGAGGAGGCACTGCATGAGAACTCAGGTAAGTCCTGGTGGGCTCACCCCCCAAATAACTGTGTTCCAGAATGTATTGTGGGAAGACAGGCCAGGAGACCACACAAGACCTGCTACAGGAGCTGCGTGGGCTTGGCTACAGAGTATCTGCTAAAAAAGCCCAACTTTTTAACTTGAGGTCACCTATCTGGGGCACATATTCAAGGGGGGCAGCCAAGGCATGCTGTCAGATGCCCTGGAAGCAAACCATCCTTAGCATCCCAGGTCCATCAACCAGAAGGCGAGCAGGGGAATTTCTGGGATCTGCAGGGTTTTGTAGACTTTGGGTGCCAGGGTTCACTGAGAGAGCCAAACTGGTATATGAGGCCAATAAGGGCCAAGAAAACAAAATAGAATGGACCCCTGAGATGGACTTGGCTTTTAAGACTCTAGGAAGAGCCTTGTTGGAGGCACCAGCCTTGGCACTCCTGGACATTCAAAAACCCTTTCCACCTGTATGTGGATTAGAGAAAGGCAATAGCAGAGGGAGTGCTCAGCTAAACTTTGGGACCATGGAAAAGACCTGTGTCTTATTTATCTAAGAAGCTGAAGCTGGTGGCCCAAAGATGGCAAGCCTGCCTCTGGATCATAGCTGCCACTGTCCTGCTAGTCAAAGATGCTGACAAAATAACCATGGACCAGGAACCGGTTATCACCACCCACACACTATCGAGGGGACCCTCAAGAGTCCACCCAGCTGGTGGCTGTCCAACACCAGACTTGCATTTTCAGGCTCTACTTTTGAATCCCTCTTGCATAAGATATAACCCATCATCTGCCCTAAACCCAGCCCGTCCTCAGTCATGCAGCATGATTGCTCTATAGTTCTAGGGCGCATCCAAAACATCATGCTGGGCTTGGCTGACATACCCTGGCCAGACGAGGAATGTATCTACTTCATGGATGGGAGCAACTTCATCCACAATGGAATCAGATATGCAGGGGCAGCGGTAATAGACTTGAACTCTGTTATTTGGGCAACTGCTTTGCTTCTGGGGACTTCAGCCCAGAAAGCTGAACTAAAGTCTCTAACCCAGGCTTTAAAAAAGGCAAAAGGAGCCATAGCTAACATTTACACTGACAGCAGATGAGATTATTGACTGCTGAAGGGGAAAAAAAACATTAAAAATAAGGAGGGAATACTTGCTTTATTGGAGGCATTATGGCTTCCTCTCAAAGTGACCATAACTCATTGCCCAAGGTGTCAGAAACGGACATTAGAGATAGCCTGAGGGGACAGGCCAGCTGATAAAGTCAAAGGGAAGCTGTCCAAGATTCTACTGCCAACATCCTAGTAGCTTTGCTGCCCCACTCCCTCCCAACCATCCCTGAATATACTGGGAAGACAAATGCCATTAGGCAAAAAGCCAAGGAGTTTACAGAAGAAACAGATGGTTGCTGACCTCTGAAAGTTGCACCATCCTATCTAAGGAAGTTGCTAAGCAACTCATCCATCAGATTCATCAAGCTTTACACCTGGTCACCAAAAACTGAAGGAATTGCTGTGAGGGGCAAGACGCAAAATATTTGACTTAGGACACTTGATTGATCAGGTGATCTCACACTGTTCCCAGATGCCCAGCTGTGAAGTCCTCAGGCCCCAGTCAAGGAGCCACTCCAGGAACCAGGATCAGGGGTCAATGGCCAGGGACTAATTGGGAAATAGAGTATTCAGGAATAAAACCAGGAACATATGGATATAAGCATTTGCTAGTTTTTATAGATACCTTTTCAGGATGGGTAGAAGTCTACCCTACAAAGAAGGAGACTGCCAACATAGTGCCAAAGAAGCCTCTGGAAGACATCATACCCAGGTATGTTTTGCCTCTCCTCTTGGGTCTGACAGTGGACCAGCATTCATCTCTCAGGTAACTCAATCTCTAGCACAGGTTCTGAGGACCAGTTGGAAATTACATTGTGCGTACAGACCACAGAGTCCAGGGCAAGTAAAGAGAATGAATTGGACCTTGAAGGAGGCCTTGACCAAACTAACCATTGAAACTGGTGGTAACTGGTTATCCCTCCTACTTTATGTCTTATATAAAGCTGATATCTTAGCTGAATATGACCAACACACGTTTTTAAAATTCTTGGAAGCCCTCCATAGGGTCCGAAAGCAACTCTGGCCCACCATCCACCAGGCTTATGAGTATGCTTATCCAGGTGACAAAGTCTGATGTCTGCACAAAACATTGTGCCCAAGAAGGAAGTTGAGGAGGAAAGGGTTTATTCAGCTTACACTTCCACATTGCTGTTCATCACCAAAGGAAGTCACACAGGGCAGGAACTTGGAGGCAGGAGCTGATGCAGAGGCCATGGAGGGATGTTACTTACTGGCTTGCTTCCCCTGGCTTGTTCAGCTTGCTTTCTTACAGAACTCAGTACTACCAGCCTGGGGATGGTACCACCCACAATGGGCTGCCCCCACCCCCCACCCCCAATCACTAATTAAGAAAATGCCTTACAACTAGATTTCATGGAGGCATTTCCTCAAGGGAGGCTCCTTTCTCTGTGATAATTCCAGTTTGTGTCAAGTTGACACACAAAACTAGCCAGTACATCTGGATTAAGAGACATAACCACAAGTCTCTGGAACCCCCCTGGAAAGAACTTCAGAATCTGACCGTGCCTATGGCTGTTAAGGTGGATGGGAAGGGGCAGAAAGATGGCAAGAAGCAGAGGTTGAGGAAGACCAAAGCAAACACTCATCTTCTGGGCATGACAGGGCCTCTGTAGTCATGACCTCACAGCCCCTGTGGTTGCCTATGCAAGATGGGCATAAGATCAAGCCAATCAACATTCAACATGAAGTAGGAAAGGGTTCAAGAGCCCCACCTCCAACTGCGGAGCTCTAAGCAATTGATGGCTCTGGAGAAGGATGAGTCAGTTCTACTCATGGGTGTGGACCCTGGAAGGCTGATCATGCTTCCATGGATGTCCCTACAACCACAAGTTTAGAGACAGCCAAAAGTGGAGTCGATGGCTTGTCCAATTTACACTGTTTGAAGGAGAGCATGAAGTAGGGTAGTAGAGAGGTAGGAGTAGCTATAGAAGTTAAGGGAGGAACTAGAGGTTAATATGATCAAAATACAATGTATGGAATTCTCAAAGAACTAATGAAAACAGGTAACAAAACTCAAAAGAGAAGGATTTAGTTTTCCTCTTGGCAACTACCGATAGGGAGGTGAACTACCCCTGCTCTCTCCCACATGGGAGTATTGTACCCAAAGCACATAAGCCATTATCCATTGCATTTTTCTGATATAAGAAAAATTTGAGAACATATTTCCCAGCAGATTTTCTCACCCTTGTTATTACAACCCAGGTAATTTTCCGTAAAAATATGAGCAGCTCTCAGCAGGAACACGTATGTATAGAGGGTACTGATTTGACCTTGAAATATTTATATGTTTTGTCATCCATAGACTTTACAGGCCTGGATTTTCTCCCGGGGCACACTGCTAATATTTCAACTTCGTCACATGCTACATGGAGACAGAATTTGTTTGAATGGACACATACAGCACTGCTATCCAATAGATACAGGGTTTATAGAGAGGCTTGCTGTGAAAGCTGAGGGTCTTCTGCAGGATTTGGTAACCTTATGCAAATAATTAATCCCAGTTAAGCCCTCTTAAGTGCTCTGTGTTACTGGAGGGTCTTTAGATCCTGAGGGACAGAAACCTGACTCAGGCTAACTCAGAGAAAGTTCACTAGTAGAGACAGAAGCAATGTAAGGCGTCAAACGAAGTGTTGGATACCAGCCCACTACCAACAGGGATGGCACCAGCCTTCAAACACAAATGCAGCTCAAGTTCCAAAGTGCCAGGGATCGCTTTCTCTTCCTCTTATCATTGCTTTTTTGGAGGTGCTTCTTTCTCTCTCAAGTTTCTTCCATAGGACCTTGAATCATGGTCCCTGGCCACTCACAAGCACCATCATCTGCAACTCTCCTATTCCCAGCACAAATGTTCAAGGAAAGGGTTCTAATTGGTTTATATGTAGCAGACACTCAGGCCATACGTGAAAAATAAACTTGGCATCACTCTAGCAGAATATCTTCCCTGATGCTGGGGATGTCTTCTTGGTTTGGGTGCTACTTGGTGCCGTATAAGCAATGCTTCATAAGCCATCGGGGATGCAGTAAACTATTGTGTGCATCTGAGCCGGACTATTTGTGAGAGAACACCTTCAGACTTACCATACATCTCTTTCATAAAGTGGGAAAAAGAGGCCAGGTGTGCTGGTTTATGCCTGTCACATCAGCACTGGGGTGGTCAAAGCAGGGGATTATGATTCTAAGGTTAGTCTAAGTTGTATGGCAAGGTTGTGGCCAGCCCTAGGTATACAAGTTAAGACTTTGTCTTGAGAAGCCAAACGCTAGGGGTATGCACACAGACATACACACACGCAATTAAGATTAAAATTTTTCAAAGAAACAAAATGGTAAAAATAAGTCCTTCCTCAAAAGAAAAGTATGCCTGCAATAAAGGTGGGTCTTAACAGTTATGCTAAAGGAAAGAAACTGGCTGGAGATGAGAACACCTACTTATTTTATATTATGAAATTCTGGGGAAAACAAAACTGTCTCATAGCTGCAGAAACACAATCAGAGATTTTCTAAGGTGACCTAGTAGAGGGCATTGAGTGAAAAAGGAATAAGGGGATGTTCTAGAAAAATAAAAAGATTCTAGATCCATCTTGACTGTGGAGCAGGATAAATACATGTATTTATCAAAAGTCATTGACTCCTAGATTTAAAAAGTGAGGATTTTATTTCATATGAGTTACACCTCAGCAGAAATTGAATTTGTATTTTAAAGTACATTTTTCTCAGAAGTTTAAGGTGAGCATCGAATGAAACATAGCACATCAAAGAAGTTTCTAAACATAAAATGATATGTATCCACTACTCTTTCTTATTCTAGCTAGCAATGCCTGTCGACTTTGCTCAGTTAGATCAAGATGCTAACATAGCTAACCTGGAATCAAGTTCTATCTTCTCGTCACTCTATCCATTGAGCATACCTTCCCTTTGTTGTTTTTTTATTACAAAAGTTCTGTTATTTAAGTCCAGATGATATGGCTTTTAAAGTTATACCAACCCTTGGTATGGCTTCTCACATTTGCTCTACAGGGAAGCACAACTTGTGACAAGGACAAAGTCCACAAACCAGATAAGCTACAGATAAGAAATCCACCCCCCTCCCCCACATACACAAACCACCCTCAGTCAATCAAGGGTTCAGAGCTGGGTAAGCCTAGCCCCCTGTGGCTTCCAGTTATTTACTGATGCTTAATAAACCATAAACCGACTCAAGACTTAGGGATTAAGACAGCATGATTTGTTATTTCATGGCTCTGTAGGTCGGCTGGAGTCTGTTGGGTCCTTTCCAGTGGTGTCAGCTGGGGTCAGCCACATGGCTGCATTCAGCTAGGAGCTCCGCGAGGGTTGGAACACCCAAGATCATAGACACACATATTTGGCATCTCAGTTAAAAAGGCTCCAGTGGCCAGGAACTGCTTGAGCCTCCCTTACTCCACGTGCCAACATGCCAACAAGTCTAACACAAACTTTTTTCCGTGATCTCTAGATATATACACTTTGAATGAAAACAGAATTTGTAAGTCTTTTTCAAGCTGGTTTCAGAAATTTCAGAAAACTGTTCCCACTGCATTGCGTTAGTCAAAACAATTTGTAAAATGTTACCTATGAGTCCATAGGTAGGGAACTAGTCTTCATCTTGATGGCAATATACCATTTGTGTAAGGCATGGGAAAAATTGTTGGAAGACATCTTTGTCAACAACCTACCATTTGCTGGACCTTTTTGTCCTCAAGCCTACTGTGAACAATTAAATTCCAGGTCATCAACTAAATAAAAACACTGCAGACTTCACAATGTAGCATCTAGGAAGATAATTCTTAAGGATCTACTATGTGCTAACTTCCTAGTGTGAGGGACACTGAAGAAAATTACCCTTAACTCAGCATGTTTGTTGATGGGCTGACTTGCCAAGGTGAAATTCCAGGAATTTCATCAAATCACATGAAGAAGAGTTCCCATCGACATCACTACACTTTTAGGACAAAGTACTTTCTCCTTTGGCACCTCTTCCTTTATGGGGGTCATAGTCCTTTTGCTTTTTATGGAAAACGAGGCCTTAGAATAAACGAATAGAGACTAATAGCTATCCATTAAGGCAAGTTTGTTATGAAAGGTGAGGAGAGCTCCTTCTTATCCTGTTAATTATTGTGTGATAGTCTTCAGTCCATCACACGCCACAGAAATAAGTGTTCGCTGCTGTGTCACAGGCACACAGGAACATCCCTTCTACTTGCATGCTTCCCAAGTCCGATGATGCTTCAAGGAGACTACCCTGTTGTCACAAACCCAAAGCCAGAGCTCAAATTGATTTGGCTCTAAACATATTTAGGACTAGAAAGAGGGAGGAAGCCCTTAAGAACACATGTGGAAACCGAAGTTTGTGGGCCCTTTAATTCAGTTCTGTAGTGCCCTTGCTGAGTGCTAGCCTTCCTGAGTCACCACTGGCTATTTCTGCCAGATCTCTTCCAAGATTCTGGTTCCTTCGCAACAGGTGTACCTTTCCCTTTCTCCAGCCCAGATCTCGATCCAATCCCTCAAGGATGAAGGGAATCACAGAGGGGTGTTAGAGACTGGCAGCAGCTCTGTTACCTTCCATCAAAAGGCATTGCTTTTGGTTCTCAGAGCAGAATCAACCCCCAAAGTCACAATGCTCAAATACTGTGGAGCAAAGGATGGAAGAAAATGTCCCAATGTCCAGCCTCTGCTCCGGCTCCCTCCAGTTTTACATGCACAGCCTTTATTTGCACATCAAATGCATTTGACTATTTCGTAAACCCTACTTGCTCCTGGAAACTTTCTTTTTGTAAGGCTTAGTGAATGGATGTCAAGAGACACATCCAAAGAGAGCACTTAATTCCTTGTGGAAACAGGCCATCGAAACGCCCTCGTTTGTTTGAGTCAGAGGCCTCTCTACAGAACGTCGGGTTCTGGGAATTGATCAAATCCAAGAGCATGGGAGGCAGATGAGGTCAAGGTCGCTGCAGCCCTGCATGGCTAGGAATCAGCTAACTGTTGCTGTGTGGGTTTCTTTTAATGATGTGCAGTGGGCTAATAAACAGAACATGCTCGAGTTTTGGAAAATGAATGAAGCCTAGTACTGGAAGACTCTTGGGTGGAGTGTGCTAAACCTCTCCTGAGCCAGGGATGGGACCTCTGAGGTTTCTCGTGGAAACTGTAATATTTGTGGATTCTAAAATAGAGAAATTGGCCAAATCTTAGAAGCTAAATGCGAGTGACTCATCTGGGTTAGGTACCTCCCAGGCCACATAAACAACTCTGGGCCATTGTCAGTGCTGGAAATGTCCTTAGGTGAGCTCTGACAATTAGGTTTCAATTTTTAGTGACTGTGGCAGAATTGACTGTACTGACTCTTTGCTCCTTGGTTGTAAAACCAGTGATAAATAAGAGTGTCCTCCTCAAATATGACAGAAAGAAGTGGGGGCTCTGTAGCCATCTGAACATGTGGCACATAGCTCTGCCCTCAGACTTCGCTATATGCATTGGATACAGGTATATGTATATGAGCTATGTTAAATGCTATGTTCACTTTAGACAACAGCAGCTGGACAGAGGTGCCAGCAATGGTAGTGGAATGAAACCTGCCTCCCCTCCACCTGCCTTCCCCCTCCTCAGGGTGAATCTTGCAGGTTTATCTCATTGTTGTAACAACCAAATCACTCCCTTAGCAATGTGGTGGTATTCTAAATATACATCTTGTGACCAGTGAGAAGAGGAGGCCCAACATCATGTGAACTGTTAAGAAAGGATAGTTTAACCTTTCTGTGGGCTGGAAATGAAGACTTCAGGTACCCACTCACCTAATCACCCAGTCATGTCTTTAATGAGTACCAGTTGTCTATGCTCCAGGAGTGACACCTGGGAGCTCTCTCTAGGTAACGCAATAGTTTCATGCATCTTTGTCAATTTCCTCTGTGTATTCTGGATGACTGCCCAGCCAGACATGTATATGTCTTCATGACAGACTATGAAATAGGCAAAGACCATGCTGTGTAAGGGACAAACTCCAAGGCTGAAGCAGCAGAGGCTCCATGCGATCCTCTGGATCCTCTGGAGTGAATGTTTCAAGGAAATCAGTACCTAATCCTTGAAGGGACTCAGCCAGTGCCCAGCAATAACAGTACATTCTCCATTCCCGATGACGAGAGACACTCAACGGATACCGCAGTACTGACACAGATTCAGAGAGCAGTTTCCTTAAAGGGCGGCAAGTCCGTATGCTCTTTTAGGATAAAAGGGAATTAATCAGCCCTGTGAATCAATAAGCAAGTCAAGTTACATAAGCACCATGCTTGTGAACGGATGACAAGACCAATGGAAAATATCACCCAACTATGATTATAATCAAAAGCAAAACTAAAATTGAAATACATTGTCTGCATCTAGAACATCAGTATCCTTAATTTTAATGAAAATGGCAAACAATAAAAAAAAAAAAACAAATACTTCTGTTTCAGTTAGGTAACAAATAAAGGAGATAGGCTAAGGAACAGAGTGTGGAGCTCACAGCAGGTGGTCAGGGGCGCAGAATTGGGTTGTAGCTCTTGCTTCTGGGATACCATAAGGGAGTTAAATGAGGTCGTGTTGCATAATATCACTAAAGTCAGACTCAACCAGGGAATTGTGCCCCGGGCCTATAATCCTAGACTTCAGGAGGCTGAAACAGGAGACTCTGGAGTTCAAGACCAAGCTGGGCTACATAGTGAGACCCTGTCTCAAAACAAGTAAATACATAAATGCCTACATAGATACACAAAGGCATACACACATGTATGTATTCATCTGTACATGCATGCATGCAGTCATACATACATGCATGCATGCATGCAGTCATACACACACATGCATGCATGCATCCATAAAGCTAGACTCAACTCCTCCCCTCAGATCTGTGACTATTCCTAATCTTCAGGAAAGGAAATTGTGGACTTTATGAGAACTAATACTTAGTGGTTTTTTTTTTTGTTTGTTTGTTTTTTTTTTACTCTTTAAAGTTTCTTCTGGTCCTGTGAGAAGCTCTCTTTCTTCTGCTTATCTCCAGAAGCTGAGAGACTTTACCCCCTACCCACAAACAGCTTAAGAACTCCAGGGAGGGGAAGCTGCGTGAATGCTGTAAAAGTCTTCTGTTCCTAGATTTTCACAGTGGGCATAAACAGACCGAATTTTAAAAGGCGACGACTTCCCCCCAACCCCTCACAAAAAAAAAAAAAAAAAAAAAAAAAAAAAAAAAAAAAAAAGTCAAAAGATAGGAAAAAAAAAACAAAAAACCAGAAGCTAAAAATAAACAAGTAAAAGAGAAAAGTCCCTGTAATTTCAGCTTTCAAACACAAGGCTGAGCCATCAAGGAAAGTATTTTTACTGCCTTGTCAATATTTTTCCTGGAAGAGCCTGTAAACAGCCTGTGTTCAGCTCTGGATGGCGTGTGCCTCATAGGCTTAGGTGTCTCTGACCACAGAATAACTTTATCCCAGAGAACCAGAGCAGACAGGAACTCTGGTCTCAGTATTCCCTGCAAATAAGAATACAAGGATAGATATAGATTTACTTTTTAAAAAAAAGGCTCAGAGCCATAGGAAAGACAATTGGGCTCCCTTTGAGAACCATTATTTCTCATGGAGTTCTTACTGGCAATACCTCCACATAGTCAAAGACAGAGCTTGCTTTCCTGGACCCATCTGCATCTATTTTCTTACTCTAACTAGGGTGGAATGCCCAAAGATCCACACGGGAAAACCTAGAGAGTTTGTCCTTCTGAAAAAAAAAAATGTTGAGTTTTCATTTATTTATCCTGTGGGTGAAAAACTCACCAGCTTTTGTGTCTTCTAAATTCATAGCTAAGAACAGCAGGGAATCCAAATGCTGATCTGCATGCTAGTGAGGGAAACATGATCTTAGGGGCTTTTAAGCACAAGTGGGTCTCCAGTTCTCTCTGCCCTGGGGATTTTTGCAGGCATTTGCCCAAACCCCTGCATTTCAGACAAGGAGAACAGCATGTGGTATTGCCTGGCCAGTGGCTCGGTGTCTAACTGGTCCTCCCCTCTGCTGGCTGATTTATTAGGCTCTGCTGATCTCTCTGCTTAAGGAAAATCCATCACTTGACAATCAGGCCATCTCCCTCCCTCCCGTCCTCCCACCCTGTAGATCTGTGATTATTTGATGCAGGGTGGAAGGTGGGTGCTGGGAACCATCAGGGGAAACTAACAGCATGTTAGAGGCTCGTTCATCACCCTGAAGGCCAGGGATGCAGTGTGTGCTTTCCTGTCAGACTTGACTAATAGGGCCTCGGTCTGGACCCGGCCACCACTGTGCAGTCAGCAAACCTCACAGGGAAGATTGCTCATTCTCTCTTCCAAAAGGGCCCCACACGGACCGACATCTCCCTTTATCTGATTGCCTCTGACTAAAAAGCTCTGAAAGGTTACTTGGACAATGGAAGCTCATAATTTTACCCCTTGGGAAAAAAATATTTCCCACAAGGGAAAATATCTATTATTCTTGGAGACTGCTTGACAACTTCTAATTTCATTGACCAGCTCAAACTTGCACCAAAAACCCAGTCAGTTTTTAGACAAATAAAATCCAACTGAAAATTGATTCTAAGAAATTATATAGATTGGAACTATCAAATTCTCTAAGAAGATATGACATATGTTTCGTATGGATCATGGACCTCATATAACTTTTTGGGGGGAAAGGGGAAAGGGGTGTCAAGAAACCAGATTGCAAAGATAAATAGGACTTTCTTGATACTTTTAAACATGACAAGTCATGGGTAAAAATGAATAGATCAATAAATAATGGACAGCATGTTTTGTTTCCTGTCATGCTAAGGCAATCCTGTCTTCACCCTTCCTGGCAATATCTGAGATGACTGCACCAGGGGCCAGTTTGTCCTCCTTGCTTGACACATCCATACTTGTTTTCTCCCAACATGTCTGAAAGAAGTAAGCAGACTCAAGTGACAACTTTTTTGTTTGTTTTGTTTGTTTTGTTTTTTCCCCCCATGGAGTCTTAACCCCCGGACCTATTTCTTTCTACAACCACAAAAACAGATGTTTTCTTTTCTTAGTTTTTTTTCCCACTCCTCTTGCTCTTGCAGCTTCCCAGATGAATTGGTCTACAGTGCTGTCTGCTGTGTGGAGATGTTCCAGGTGCTTACAGAGCAGAAGGGTTTGCCAAATTGACAATTTATCTCAAGCTCTGGACGTAGAGTCCACCCTCCGTGGTGAATGTGTCCCGAGGATCCGTTTGCATCCTGTCACTGACGGCTGTGGTTCTGGTTCCCAGCAAGATGGATGGGCTCCTAGAAGACCTGGCTGGAGACAAGAGATCACGGCTTATCTAAATCAGTAGTGGGAGACATTGCTTTGTCTGATCCTCATCTGAGGTCGGAGTCTATCCCGAGGCTCAGCACAAGTGTGGCTTCTGAGGCTCAGCATTCCTGGCTATCAGAAAACCCGAGCTAGCCTCTAAGTAAGTAAGCCATGGCCGCCCTGGCACCATTGGAGAAGCCTGGGTGGAGAGGGTCATATATCTTTCCCCCAAATCACAATTCATTCTCTCATGCTATCTGTCCCGCCCACTGACTGGAGCTTTAACCAAAAAGGCATGCATGTCCCTATGTATACCTGTCTGTACCCAAATGCTGATCCCTATAAACCCTAAAAGGACTTTCCATTTGAAGGCATGCCAAAGAGGACACTAAACTATAAGAGTTACATTTTTTTATTTCAACAGCACTCAGAGCCATCAGTAAAACAAATTACCACTCCATAAGAATGAAGAGCAAAGGAAGTGTTTGTGGAGGATGTAAACCAGACCTCAACCATAAGATACGACATGAATGCCTCCAATAATTTGGAATTAAAGAAAATAATAAATAACCGTTATTCCACAGCTAGACTTTAAAGGAAATTTTGGAAGAATTTAAGTTATGAAAAACAGTTCAACTATGATGTAACAATGCATTGGGTGCTGGTAGCAAGGCTGTTATAATTTATTGGCATGAAGAAAGAAGGCAGGGATGCCACGTCTAACCCCTCACCCAGCAGAAAATAACACAGGGATGCTGAAAATCATTTTAGGCTCATAATTCAACAGTCTAGATAAGATGAACTATGCCTTGGGAGACACAAACTGCCAAAGCTCACACAGGAAAAAATGCCCCCAGTAACTCTACCCCATTGTAAGAACAAAACCTTTATACAAAGGAAACTTCAGGCAAGCGTTGTTTGGCTGGTACAGTCAACAAACATTTAGAAAAAAATAGGATTAGTCCTTAAAAGATCTAGTGAAAACTAAGGGAAATAATTATTCTCCCAACTCATTTAATGATACTATTATTCTAATATCAAAAGCAAAGATAGTGTAAGAAAAGTAGGCACCAGGGACTGAGGGATGGGTTGGCAGTCAAGAATGATTGTGCCCTTGTAGTAGACCGGTTTTCAGTTCCGGGCACCACAGCAGGTGGCTCACAAGTGCCTGGAACTTCAGCTTCAGGGATTCAGGGACCCAACACCCATCTGTAACCTCTGCAGATACTTGTGCACATGACACAAGCACACACACACACACACAAATAAAAATGATTTCTTAAACAACAAAAGTACATGTCAACATCTTTGATGAATTCAAACATGAAAGTCCTCACGCATATTAAGGATAAAGTGCATTAAAACAGAAGCAGATTCGTCACGACCAAATTTGTTCCAGTCTAGACCAGCAAGAGAGCTCAGGGAGCAAAGGTGACAGCTCCCAACCCTGATGACCTTAGTTTAACTCCTGGGACCCACATCCCTCAGAAGGAGGAAAAGCAAGCCCATAAGTGGGTCTCTGACCTCCCTACTGTGGCATGTCCACATCCCCCACACCACACAAAAATAAATAAATAATAGAACATTTAATACTCCTACGACTCTGGCCTGGCTGAGCACTTGAAAATCCAGCTCTGCCTCTCAAGCCAGCTGCACGTACACCTCATTTTATCGAGCTTTGTCTTCCTGAGTTTGGCAGAACCTAGGCTTTCCCGGGATGGTATGTAAAGCTCCTTCATTATCAAGACTGCTGGTATCACTTTCCAACAGAATTTATTATATTTCAGTAATTCTCATATTTTTAACTGTTGCGTTGTTGTCAATTCTGGTGACTTGTCTTTGACATTACAGCTGTAATCATTTGAGGGTACCTCAATAGCAACTGAATAAGATGGCGAACTCAATGGACAAATGTTGTATGGCTTCACACTGCCGCACCAGTATGTGGGAGTTGTCCCCTCCTTGGCCTCTCTGTTCCTTGAAAGACAATTATATCTAGACTCTTAATAACCACACAGTGGCCTCTAATTCAAGTGGAAGAAAGAGTCTCATGTCTCTTTCTTTAAATGAATTTAAAATAAAAAGCTAGAACTGGTGTTAGTGAGGAAGAGGCATCAAAAGATCCATATGAGGTTAGGCCTCTAATGAAACGTGCTACTTAGGTGAGCACCCAGATGTTAAGAAACTGAGAATCGTATTGCTGATATGGAAAATGTTTTAGTTGGTTTTTGCTTTTTTTTTTTTAGATCAAGCCATGTCAGAGGTCAAAAATCTAATCCGGGGCTAAAATCTAACTTTCTTTGATTTTTCAGGAATTCTGAGTGAGTGGAGAAACCAAGGGAAGCAAGTCCCGAAGCTAGAACAGACTGGTGTGTGAGGTGTGCGGAAAGATGCTATCGACGCCTTAAAAGCCATGGGAAGAGTAGATGCTGATGCAGAGGCTTCGGCAAAGTAGCTCTAGGTCTGATCTGGGATAAAAATGGCCACAAACGTCCACAGATTTCCACTGCAGTTGGGCAGGTTTCTACTGGAAGGAGCCTGTAGAATTTACATATTTTGAGAGAAAACAATGCCATCACAGCTTCAGGAATGGTTACTCATGTGTATCTTCAAGTGCCCTGAAGAATTGTATTCAATTCACTCTGCTTGGGCTCTGTGGATGGGACAGCAAAGTCTCGTTGGCAGCTCTCTCTCAGTTCAGTGTGGGTACTGTGTGTAGGGTAGTTGTCTGCACATACTGCTTTCTGAGCAAAAGAGGTGTGCAAAACTGTGTCCTCTCCTCCACAAGGCAGCCAGCCCTCAAGCTTTGGAGGAAATGTACAGTGAGATTAACACTGTCTGCAGCGTCCATTCTGAAACCTGGGCCCCATAAGCAATGTCAGAAGGCCTAAGATAAGGGCGAGTGGCTAAGGGAACCCAGTGCACACGGGTCAGGTTTCCATCACCAGCTTAGACTGTCTCACAGCTGTTAACTCTAGGTCCAGAGGATTTGATGCCCTCTTCTGGCCTGCACTGGCACTGCATGCATGTGGTACACAAACACACAAGTAGGCATATACATGCATACATACACAGAAATGTTTAAATAAATTAATTAGCTAAAATAAGGAAAGAAGTAATTTCAACCTCCAAGTCTTACTAGTCTTACTAGAATATAATAAATATATTCTGCATCAGATTAGTGAATTTTATATACTATCAATAGCTGGGCTAAGACAGAAGGATTATGAATTTAAGGCCGACTAGGGCTTAGAGTGAGACCTAGTCACAAATGTATCTGTGTGTGTGTGTGTGTGTGTGTGTGTGTGTGTGTGTGTGTGTGTGCAAATGGAAAGGAAATAAGGAAGGAGAGAGAGGGGAAAGAAGGAGGAAGGAAGGAGAGAAAGATGGAGGGCGACATCTTACAAGGTTATATCTGTCACAGATAGAGATTTATCTGGTGGATGATAGATGAGACAAATTAAAAACCTTCTAAGAGGGACACGCATCTGCAGATGTCATTGCAAATATGATTTATGTGCTTAGTGAGTTGCCTTGGTGGCTAAGAACACTTGCTGCTCTTCCAGAGTTCGGTTCCCAGAACTCACATTGGGAAATTTTTAACAATCTATAACCAGAGCTACACGAGATCTGGCGTTCTTTTTTGGTCTCCTAGAGTACTGTGGACATGGATATTACACAAGACATGGATATATATACACCCCCCCCACACACACACACACCCCACACACGTACATACATGCACAAAAAATAATAATTTTTAAAATCTCTTTAAAAGTCTCTGATTTAGTGGGAAGGGGCTCAATAGGCCCTACCCGTAAACAAGGAACTATTATAGTTGACAGCTTCTGAGGAAGTGACAAGTCAGTTTCCTTCAAGAGTGTGGCCCCTGAAGGGTTGGCCATGCTCCAGTAGATGGCTTCACATCCATGCACAGTTGGGTAGCACTAATTTCAGATTTAGCAGATTATAGATATAGAAGAAAAAGACTAAAAGAGTATGCGGTAGGGAAGGAGACATGGAGAAGACCCTGGAGAACTGCAGGTAGCAGGGATTTAAAACGATCAAAGCATAGACATGTTTGAAACTCTCAAGCCATGTATTTTTTTTTTTAATTCGAAATAAATAAGTCATCGGAGGCCAACGGAGGTTTAGAAGACATGGAGGAGTCTCACTCTCATAGACGGTGTGGCAGAGACAGGGTGAGAAACAGAGCAACCTCGGAAGATGGGATGGCAGCATCTCAGGATGAGAGGATGGGGTGGCAGAATCTCAGGATGAGGGGATGAGGTGGCAGCGTCTCAGGATGAAAGGATGGGGTGGCAGTGTCTCAGAATGAGAGGATGGGGTGGCAGTGTCTCAGGATGGAACTCAGGGGCTGAACTGCTTAGGTAAGCTATGGCAGTTTGTCCCTGAGGTGGAATCTATTCCTATTGAGGACTCTGTGACTGCTGCTGAAGTGATAACTCTAGGTTCAAAGCGGCTGGGCATGCTGGGTAATGTACAATCTCAGGACAAGAGGAGGACAAGTTCAAACTCAGCTTGAGCTACGGAGCTACACAGCCTGGGCCATGGGAGACCCTCCCTCAAAACCAAGGGAAAACAAAGGACCAGAGAAAGATTTAGACCGCTTTGTAGAATTCATTAGTAAAGTAAGACTCTGAAAGGATTGGAAGTCTACTGTAAGCTAAATTCCATTCAACAGAATTGCGTGCTACTGGGAAATGCTTCACAAGAGAAAGACTCGATTAACGTGACAAACCTCACTGATGTATTTGAAGAAACTGCCCCACCATCCCAGCTTGCTGCAGCCACACCTCCTTGATCAGTCCAATCAGTCCACAGCCAGCAGCCAGCCTGAAGGCAAGACCTCCACTAGCAAATGAGTAGGACGCACTGGAGGCCCAAGGGATATGTAGCATTTTTCACAAAGAAATACTTTCAAGTGCTACAAGTATACAGACACAATGTTATTTTCACACATGATAGACTACACTCTAGTGTAAACATAGCTTTTTTGTAGGGAAACACAAAGTATTTTAACTGTTTTATTGAATACTTCACTTTGCTGCAATGATCTACAGCCAAACTCATAATATCTCTGAGGTATACATGGACTAAATAGGGTACGGTTATGTGCTCATCTTGATAGATGCAAAAAAGAAATTGGCGAAATTCAAAATATTAGCAATATTAGAATATGAGGAAACTGGAACGAGTTGTATAATAGACCTGACTATAGACTTGAGGTGGGGAGAGCGCCGAAGGGGTGGAAGAGGAAAAGGAGGTAAAGGAGGAGAAAAGAAAGAGGAAAGAAAAGAAGAAAGGAAAAATACTATTCCTAATGTCCACACTTGCTGGGAAGAATCTAAGTGTGTTCTCTCATGGAAATGCTTTAGCGTAATCCTAGACTCTTCATAGGCACAAGGATGCAGTGAAAAGAACTTCAAGGAGATGTATTTTATGCTCCAGCTATACCACTCTTCTGTGGTAACCTACTGACTATAGAGTCAACATGTCACAGAGATGTTTGCACGTTGATCATTACTGCAGCACTATTCCCAATGGTTACAACCAAGAATTAACGTATGGATCCAATAAGAGCAACGGATAAGAGAATGTGGCTTACACATACAGTGGGAACGTGTTCAGCCATGAAGAAAAATGAGGTTCTGTTATTTGCATGAAAGCCGATATAACTGGAGACCATCACACTAAGCTGGGAGCCTTGGAAGACCCAAGAAGGAGTCAGGAGCCCATGGGCTGCAGACTGGTGGCCAGCCTGGGGCAGGGGGAAAGGTGAGCTCCAGCTTGTGTCAACAGTGATTTTCCTTAGCTTGGTAGAGGCACAGAGAGGCCTTCTATGGAAGATTTAGCTGTGGTTCAGTAGGTGAAGGCCCTTTCCACATTCCCCATGGCGGTGGTAGATGAAAGAGAACATCCACATTTATCTTTATTGCTTATTGGCTGTTGCTTATTGGAAAATGGACGTATACAGTACCATAGCAACTTCTAGGGATAGACATGAGATTAAACACCACTTACAGGGAAGAATGTCTGAGAAGGGAAACTTATTGACTGAGCCCTCAGGGCCTCTAGTAACCTCATTAGCATGGAGAACTCTGTTCTGGCCCTATATGACCACAAGTCACATGTCCTTTTGTGGGGAGTGTGGCATGTGTGTTCCAGGCCAGGAATCTGGCATAGATCGGGGAGTCGCCTATGTCTCAGGTGTGCCCACCGAGTGTCCCAGGTCTCAGACCTGCTCTACCTTATCAAGCTTCCTGGCATGGTTTTACCATCCCACAACTTTCTATAGGCAAATAAAATTATACACACACAAACACATATGTGCACATGCACACAGACATGCACACACACACATGAACACACACATACACACACATGCACACACACATATGCACCCACACACATACGCACATCAAATGAGAATAGAGTGAAATTGCCTGGAGAAACAAAGAAGATAAAGGAGAAGAGGGAGGGAAGAAATGAGAGAGAATAGAGAGTAAAGAGACAAGAGGCAGAAAATATTCAATATACACATGCAAGGACATGTTATAAATAAATAAACAAAAAAATGTAGTGCATACCAGTTAAAAAGAAAACAGAAAAACTGCTTCTATAGATGACACAAGTGTTGATATAAAGAATTCCAGAGAATCTACTAATATTTTAATACATCAGTTTACCAAGATTGTAGGATACAATGTCAATGCAGAACAGCAGGTTGCATTTTTATATATTAACATGGGATATTTAATGGTTAAAAATTATGTGCTCAGAATTGAAATGTTATAAAAGGTATAAAACTTAAAAATATACAAAATTTATAGAAAAAGAAAAAATTTACCATAATGAAATAAGTGTAAAGGTGTAACTTACGTATAAATTGTAAGACTCAATGTTAATGTCACCTCTCCAGATGTACCTCTAGATTAAAGGCAGTCTCAGAAATCTCTTGTAGATTGTATCAAACTGGTTTCAGAATTTAACATACAGAAAGGCCAAAAGAACTGAATAGTAAAAGCATTTGTGCACAAAATCTTAAGGAAAACTGTCTGTCTCATATTCAGACTTCTTACCAAAATCTCCTGTGAACAGTCACAGACTCTTCAACAAGACATGAGAAAATCAAGTCCAACAATATATAGAAAGGATGAGGACAAAATCTGGTGGTATTTATCTCAGAAGTGCAAGATGGGAGAGGGACCCAGTGAGATGCCAAGGTGCTTGCCACCAAGCCTGATGAAATGAGGTATCGCCAGACCTCCACACACACGCTGTGGCATGTGAATGCCTGTATATTCTCTCTGTCTCTGTCTTTACATATTCTCTCTCTGTCTATCTATATCCCCCCCCCCCACACACACACACAGGGATTACACACACATGCACTTACAATAAATACAGATATAAATATCCAGTGTACAAAACCCCCATGGTCCTGGTCAGAAGATACGCTCATGCTAATGCAGGCTGCACTTAGGGCACTGACTAGACTGGGTGTTTCCTGGAGGCTCTGAGGGACAGTCTGCAAATTCATAGTCCTCTTGGCACAACCCGGTTCCTGACAGTCTCAGAACCCAGGTGAGCTCTTCCTTCTGGCTTTGGGAAGCCAGTTGCACGGATTCTCGAGTAAAACTTCATCGTCTTAGACTCTATCAAGTCTTATGCTTAGAATCTGACTTTCACCTTTATTTCCTTCAATCTCTTTTTAAAAAAAAACTAAATATCCAAGGGTTAAGCACAAACAGAACTGCACAAACATGCTATATGTTGTAGTTAGTGAATTAGATAAGTACTATGTAGATAGCCTCTCACTTGATAAGCCCAGTCAACACATTTACAGTGGAATAAATATGGCAGCATAGCCCTTTCAGCCTCTAGATTAACACAAGGACAGTGTATTATTTTATCACAGCCACAGCCAGGAGTAAGGGAAGGTCGTGTTTTAACTCTAGTTCTGTCTGTCACAAAACCTATAGGCAAAAGAAGAACCCTTGATCTATTCCTTAAAAATTTTATAAAATCTAAATAAAATGTGCATCAGTAGGCTCTGTATTCAATACTTATCATTACCAATCAGCCAACACACCAACCAACCAGTCACGCACTCAGTCAGTCAGATCATTGGAGTACATAATACCCACAATTCCCAGAGAAAAATATAAACGAATATCTTTCTGACTTTCAGTTAGGTAACAAGTTTATTATGTGACACAGAACACAGTACATTTTTAAAGATCGATTGTCATGGGATCTTTCAAAACTGAGACCTTTATGAAGTAAAAACAGTCTTAAGTAGGCAAAGAGACCCACAGAATGGGAGAATCTTTAGTCATCTCTCTGACAAAGGACATCTGTGCATTATATGTAAAATCTTAAAGCTTTACAGGAAGAGGAACTGCCCAGTTAAACTCATACAGTAACTATGGATACACACTTCACCAGAGCATACACTCATTAATTATTCAGAAAATTAAAGTCACAATTATAAATAACAATATGCCCATAAAAATGGCTGAATTTTAAGTGCTACTGTTAGATAGTATTAAATACTCAAAGCAACCAGATAGCTCATGCTTTGCTGGCAGCTAAATAAAAACATTCACTGTGGTGTTAGGCCATTTCTCATAAAAATTAAATGTCTTTTGCCATATAATCCAAAACTCCAAGCTGGGATGAATGAAAACTTATTTTTATAGTGTATTTATTCAAATGTCTGCAGTGGCTTTATTCATGATCACCCTGCACTGTTCTCTCACTGAGGACAACTCAAGCATGATCCATCTGCCATAAAGCACTACTTGGCCATGAAAAGGGACATAGTGCTGGCTTCAGGAACCATGTGGACACACCGCCAAATGCACTTTTTTAAGATAGAAGTACCTGACATGAGGTGCTTCTAACACACACACACACACACACACACACACACACACACACACACACACACACACATTTCTTCAATCAACAATCTTAACAAGGTAATCTTTGGGAAAGAAAAAGGTCCGTTTTTCTGAAGTCAAGACCTGTGAGACATGAATGACTGGAAGGAAGGACCAGGCAGAAACACACGGTTGACAAGATGGCACCATCCTGATGATGGTTACTATGGAAGCAGGTTTCTGTTTGATCTTGTAGAACTGTGTGCCACAAAGCATAGACTTCACTACACATTAATTAAAGTGGGGAAAGTCTGTGAGGTTGTTAAGGGGAACCCAAAATAAAACACAAATGCAATGGGCTAATTCTATCATAAAAGAAGCACAGCTCCATCAGGTGCTTTACACTCGTGGGAGTGAACTTTGCCTTGTAGGAACCCATCGGGAACGCTGAAACAGCTGGTGTTCCTGCTGTGTGTGCTTGAACAGATAAATAAATATATTGGAGAGGGCGAGAGCCAGGATTCTCACTGTGAGGGAAGAAAGTCGCAAACAAGAAGGCGAGAAGGCAGAAATGACAGTAGGCTAGAGTGAAGTCAGAGGTGCCAGTGTTAAACAAAGCAATGCAGAGATAGACGATGTGTCTCCATGCATCAGTCGATGGGCAGGGACCACTCCATGGCTGTCCACTGAGGTCTGGAAACACTGATCCTACTGTAGTAATAAGGATTACTACGACCTAGATCTGCATTTTAAAAATACAGTCACCCGTCAACTGGTCCCAGAATCACTGGGGAAGTCGCTGATTCTTAGAAAATACAAAGAGAACTCAGATCCTATAAAAAGAGGGAATAGAACCACACATTACATTAGCCGGAGAACGCTGCACAGGGATTGGAAGAGGATGGTCAAGAGATGTATAGCTAGGAGAACTTTGTTCTGGGGTTCTGTTGAACTGAAGGTAATGGGAAGTGGTGACTAACTATCCCAGACCAGGTAAAGAAGAGAAGAGACTCAGCTTCACTATGAAGGAAGGACAGAGGCTCAAGATGGTGGCCATACTATGTACTCTCATATGGCTGTGGGGGAGGGTAGTCATGGCTTGAAATTTTATATTACATATGATTCATCTGTATGATCAGTATGTATAATTTTTGTTAAAGAATAGGGAGAGTTGAGACCCAGTAGCAAAAGACAAATGATCTTTCCTGGTGCCCAGATGCCCCTGTAAACTCCTGGTGTGTGTGCTGTTGAACACGTCAGTTGGCATAAAGCAGTGAGCTTGGCTTTCAGGCTTGCTCTCCCCCTGCCTGCTCTCAGAATGAGACCAGCTGCAGATGAGAAGCTTTACCTAGTCTGTACGGAGTCTGTACCTCTCTCAAGACTTCCCACACCTTCCCTTAACATAAGGCATCTTGTGGGTAAAGTGTATCTTCCTGTTGATGGGAGTTTCAGGGGTTTTCACTGGGGCTCTGCCTGGCTATCTTGCAGAAGAATTTGGGTAAAAGTTCTAGGTAATAGTTCTATGGTCGTTTTGAAAACTGTGACACAGCAGGGCACTGGGGGGGAGGGGGTTAGGTTTAGCTGGAGAAAGCAAACTGCTTGGGAGTGCTGGGAGGTTCTTCCTAGGGACTCCAGTGTGTAGCCTCAGGGTGGCCTTGTCCACGTTACAATTATCTACATACACATCAGTGGAGAGTCAGACAGGGCCTGCTGTTGCTCAGAAGAAAAGATGGTATATTTGATAATCTCCAAGAACAAAGACCCCAGTTACTTCATCACTCTTGCCTGAGGGTCTGGAATTAATTGTGGGTTGTTGTGTTTTTTTTTTTTTTTATACCTCTCTAATTTTACAAAATCATACTTTTCTGTGGCAGCTCACTGGCTTAACACCTCATCTGAGATAAGGCACTGCCAACAGAAATAGCTTTTAGAAAGCACTGTCAGACCTACTGATGGTAGGCCTTCCCCACCCCCAGGGCACACACACACAGCACACGCATGCTCACAGTTCACTCTGACCATAAACAGGTAGAATCAGCCTCAGCAAACACGAAAGCACCAGAATGACTCCAGATGTTTGCCTTGGCAAAAGGAACAACTGCATATCAACCCCAGCATCTGTCAAGGGGTTTATAGTGCAGAAAGAAAGAATTAGCTCCAAAACACTTACCACACACACACACACACACACACACACACACACACTGACCATGTGCCCACTGTGTAAAGGGACTGCAGTCCCCATCCACAGATGTCCCACTTTGTCTTGCTTTGCATGGTTTCTGTTACCCACAGCCAACCAGAATATGAAGACAATAGATTTTAAGAGCCTGCAGTTTTCAGAAATAAAAAACGAACCATAATTCATTGTACAAAGCTCTGTTCCACCTAGGACATGAATCGTCCCTTCCTACGGTGCACGAGCAGCGTCCCCATTAGTCACCTAGATGCTACTTTGGTTGTAAAACCAACTGCAGTGCAGACATTATACTCAAATGACTCTTGCTAAGGTAGCCTAAGGGGCATCACTCATGACACTTATTCTTAGCACATGGATATGACACGATTAAACAGCATCCCACAAAAAATGGGATAGGGACAGAACAATAAGAAATGTTGGCTCAGAAATGGAAAAAGGGAAGAGAGAGATAGTACACCCACCGGATTCCTCCAGCCCATTATAATGTCCTGTTTCACTACTGGTTGTTATTAATGAATTACTATGCCCACTTACAGATTAAAATGAACTATAAATATATTAAAATATAAGCTGTCTTATATATATTTTATACTGTGCAGGAGTTTAGGCTAAATGCAGAGGTGTAGAAATGCATCCCTATAGATGGTAGGGACTAGCATGGTACAGGTTACCTCCCTCCAAGTCTAAGGAACAAAGAGGAAATAAGGAAGCTGTGAATTTTAATGAAGGAGAACACCAAGTCCAAAGCTTCTGAGCAGCATAAATGGCCGTGTGGTGTTTGAGTGCTAGTGGAACACTGGTTTTTGATACCCATTTTTGTAGTAAATCCTGCTCTGACAAATTTTAATAAGAAAGTTTAATACATAAAGATTTACACTGGACAAGTGGCAAATAACGCATCATGGAGCTCTATAAAAGGGACGTCAGGGCACACAGAACCAAACCTAAGTCACTGTTGTCACCAGCCTGCTTTTTAAAGCCATGAGGTGGCACATCCCTGTCTTTTGAGCATGACGTGGCACACCTGAGTGAAGAATATGTGAGTGTGTGCCATCGTAGGGGTGAGGTTGAGAACAAAGCAAAACCAGCGTGTGTTTCCCGTTAGACTCAGGTTCCATCTGCAGATACAATTATTTGTTTAACATCCTCACACAATATTATGTTCCATCCTATGATTTATTAGCAAAAGCGTGCTTTCTAAACTTCACTTTCCCAAGCAGTGGTCACTCCTTGACAGGTTTCATTACTGAGAAATGACACAGACATTTGTTATACTCTCAGACAATAAAATATTACCCAGCTCGAATACCTTCATGGAATATTAAACAAAATGAATGCTTTTCCTTTTCTGTGTTTATCATATCATATTAGAAGTGAAGACATGGTGCTGTTTTCTTTCCTGATAGACGAGACACTGGAAAAAATGAGTTTCATTTGCTCTTCATCCAACTGGCCTTACTTAGCAATGTCCAAGGCCTCTAAGAGTTGATACAATATCATTTCCAACATTCAACTCCTCAGAAATCTTGACCATACCTTTCTGTCACATCGCCATGAGGAAGAAACATCAAAAAGTCTCCTATAGACATGTTTTCTGTTCCAACCCCAGACTCAGTTATTTTCAGGTATTAATTGAAGGATCAAAGAGTCCATCCATCTTCCTAGAAGCCAGTTGCAGACCAACTTACAGACATGTTTTGGGTAGTTAGCACCCCTAAACTGGATCTTTTCATATGTACATAAAGACCGATCCTAGTTTCATTTCTGTTGCTGTGATAAACTACCCGATAAAACCAGCTTAGGGGAGAGAGGGCTTGACTTAACAATTCCAGGTTCCAGTCAGTTCATCGTTGTGGGGAATTCAAGGCAAGAGTGTGAAGCCCTCTTACAGTTACATCACATCCAAAAGCAGAGACAGGAGACAAATGAATCCATGCCTAGAAACCAGCTCCCTTTCCCTACCCTTGTAGACTCCAGGGCCCAAACCCAAGGAATGTTACTGCCCATACAACAGGCCAGGTGTGCCCAGTTCAGTTAAACATATTTTAAAATATCCCTCACAGGTCTGTTCACAGGCCAACCTGATCTAATCAGTCTCTCACTGGGAATCTCTTTTCAGATGATTCCCGAGTGCGTCGAATTGTCAAAACTAAACATCACAGGGCCATATGGAGTTTTACCTCTAATATCAAATCTAATATCAAAAACCATTGTCTGTAGTAAGTGGAAGATTGCACAGTCGCCAGACTGTTTCCACATATCCATAAGAACATGGATGCATAACTCTTTACAGAAGCGTGTCCTGATACCATTGGCTCTGTATATTAAGCAGATAATTATAGAAAATAATAAATTGGCTGTGAACTCCGTGCTATATATTGTGCATGAAGTGGGATTCCTCAGGGCTCTGCCTAAGGTTGACAAGAGTCCCTACTGTGTCTGAGGTCTTCCAGTTCTCTCACAGATAATCAGCCTTAAACTGATAGGGACTTAGGTAAACCCCAAAAATCCTAGATATGGCAATTATGCTATAGCAATTTTGCTAACATTTATCAAGGGAGAAAGTATGTGTTCGATCCACTTTTAAAGGGAGGATAAAACAAATTTATGTATGAATCGTTTTACAAAGAATTCAACTCCCCAAAGGGCCATACATGGTAGATTAATGCTTTGGTGTCACTGGCCTTCTGTCACTAAAATTCATTTTTATTATGATTTATTGATTTATTTAATGATTTTTAAATTACTTTTATTTGTTACAATCCAGTCATTGCCCACCTCCCAGTCTGTCCTCCCACAGTTCCTTATCCCATCCCCCTCCCCCTCCCCACCTATCATACCCTCTCCACCCTCACCTCCATCCCATCCCTGTCTCCAAGAGGATGTTGTCCCACTGCCGTGAGGCCTCCTCATTCTCTGGAGTCTCAAGTCTCTTGAGGGTTAGATGCCTCTTCTCTCACTGAGGCTAGACCAGGTAGTCCTCTGCTATATACGTGTATGATTGTAAAATGCAGGCACAGGTCCTCTGGAATGGTGACGATGGCAGAAGCGTCCCCAGTGCCATGACTGTGGATCAGGGTTGAAATCTAACTCATGATGGGAATTTACAGTGCCTCTGCTGGGCCCCAGTATGATAATGGCATCCCGTAGATAGCTTAGGTTCAGGTTTTGTAAATCAGAGGGAGGACATGGACTCAGTTTCCCGCTGTAAATTCTCAGATAATGATGTTTCTCCCAGCAGCTCACACTGAAAAAGATTCAATTCCTTAACAACTCCTTCTCATGGGGATTTCCTCCTGTCCCCATTTCACAAAAGTCAGACACCTTTTAACACCGCAACTCCCACCTTATCCAGACACAAAGGCTTGTGCCTGGGTTCTGAGCCCACTTCACCTAAATGTCCGAAGCTGGGGTTTTGTTCAGAACTATTCAGCAATCCCAGACAGTGGTAGACTCAGAATCTAGTCATCTTATGGCTCTCGTTTCCATGTCAGTTTAGTCCACGCTAACTGTAAAGTGTTGTACACAGCAGAGACAATGCTGATGATGATATTTTACACAGCTTTTTAAAGCATTATTTGGTAGGAGGCAGTCTTATCTGACACGCTGCCAAAAGTAAAAAAGAATGGACTTCTGTTTTCTGATTTGTAAAGATAGCTTCCTCCGATGCTACAGCTTACCCTTTAAATCTACCACTAGGCGTTGGTTAGAGTACCACAGGCCTGCCACACTGTTTAAGCTATAAAGATACCACAGTTAAAAAGACAAGGCCCCTGCCAATAAAGTTCAGAGAGCAGCCGCATCAGAAATATAATCAAAATGAAAAGCCATGATGTAATCTCAGGGTGATGCCTGGGTCCAGACACAGGAGTGGGTTAGTAATAGCTGCCAGCAAGAATTTCACAGTAAATTATGGGAAGAGAGCAAGCAGAATTTTAACCATTTGTTGGAGGCAGGAGGTGGAAGAGGGGCGTTGATGCTGAATCACAGAATAGTGAGCAAACAAAGTGCCTTGCCGAATGGAGGTAAGGACACGGGAAATAAGAGCCAACTTCTAATGAGACATCTCCATCCTAGGGATTTCTTGTGAAAGATAGTTAATAGATCCACAAAGATAGAAATTAAATATCTACCAGGTTTTCCTAGCTCAGACACCTCTCCTTAACATAAACCAAAGAGATTTTTTCAATTTCAGGTATTTCTTGAATTTTATTGCATTTATATATATATATACCATATATATTTATATATAATACACTTATAAATAGTATATACACACTAAAATATTCAAAATAAGATGGATTTTTAACAGCTCAAGCTTAAAAGTATCCAGCAAATTACGAATCACTCACAGAGAGCAACAAAGTTCTGACAGAAACAAATCTGGCAGAAAACTCCCCAGAGTTAGTGAAGGCCTTAGTCAGGAGAAATGTGTGGCATTTCCTTTATCTTCTGCCTCAATATGGTCTTCAACAAAGTTGACTAAATAATTCAATCTCCATGGACCCATGTTTCAGTACTTAGTCTGCTCGCAGAACAGCCAGTCCTCAATCTCGGTGCAGGAAGTTTAGGTAGGCATGGGGCATAGTGGCTCACTCCATTAATCTCAGCACATGAGAGGCAGAAGCAGGTGGATCTCTATGAATTCAAGGCCAGTCTACAACATGACTAATTTGCAACCTACAGGACTACTTAGGGAGATCCTGTCTCAAAATAAAAACCACAAAACTTCGCTTTAGTCCTGTCCTGAGATTCATAGTATTTCCAGTTTGTCTTAGTAGAGTCTCTACCATGGTCTAATGAAATAGCTGAGAATGGATATTTTGTATTTTAAAACCACAAGTTTATTTAACTAAGGGTTCTGGAGCCTGGAAATACCAAGAACATGCTATCAGCATTGTGTGAGGTACTTCAAACTATCCCATAAAGGGCAGAAGGCCTCATATGCTAAGATAGAGGAAGAACTGGTCAGTTTGCCCTCTCTTCCTATAACGCCACCAGTCCCATGGTGGGGCCCACACCCTTATAATCTTCTCAACCCCCCACCTAGAGATACCATCGATACATGAAGATTAAGTTGGAGCACCGATGTCAGAAAGGACATTCAAGCCATGGTGTTTCTTTGCTAACCTGTAAGCCTGCTCTTGATAGGTTCATCTGATATTAGGCCTAGAGGGGAGGAGTTTCCTGGATTCAAATGCAACCTGTCTTGACTTTCTTTAGGTAGAAAGTTCTTTTCCTATTCAGATGATATCCTCTGTGGCTGTGGATGAGTAGAAAATGTTTCTGAGTCCCATCATCATTCAAGTGCCCTCTTGAAATGTGTCCTTATCACGTTCCATCATTCTCTGATGCTCCATTAAATAATGGTCATCTTGGCCTTGGGACTCATGCTGGCTGTGTTAGCTTGGTATTCTGCTCAGCTTTGCACCCACTACTGCTGGGGTACAAATCTACTGTGGAATGGCTAGCTATGGTATAGAAATAGAAAGCTCCACTGATTTATGTAACTTTATGCAAATCACTTATATGTAAATTTTATGCAAAAACAATACCCATTTATGTACACCATATGCAAATAGTTAACCATTTTGTGTAATTCCTTTTCCTCTTCAAGGAAAAATACACTCATGTTAAAGTTTCTATGGATGAAACTTCTTTTTCTATAGATTTCTGTCAATGACTATATAATATTAAATGTATCAGAATTTATTTCAACACAATAAAAATTTCATCTCTTCATCTTCTATTGATGTGAACACTAAATTACTTTGCTTACAAATTATATGAACTGACTCACATTCTCAACTTTGCAGGTATCTGTTAAGGCCACTAAATGCTGGCATTTGATATTTGTAATTTCAGATACCTCCTCATAGGTATTATGAACTATATGTGTTATAAAATCAATCCTAAGTTCCAAGAGCAATCAATGCCTTCCTCTGAGCAAAATTTCTCTACTCCAGGGGAAGTGATGAACACTGGAAGGGACACACTCAGCCACTGCAAGGTTGTATGTTACACTGGCATTTTTCAGTTGTCTTATTTACCTGTGTGTGCATGTATGTGTAGGTGTGTGTATGTGTGTATGTATGTGTGTGCATATGTACATGTGTTTGCATATGTGTGTGTGCATGTGTGTGTGTATTTGTGTGTACGCAGATGAGCATACACCATGGTACACATGTGGAGATCAGAGAACAACCTTCAGAAGATGGTTTTCCCATTCTACCTTGTCTTTGAGGCAATGTCTCTCTTACTCTTTCTGTCCTTCATATACTAAGCTAATAGGCTACTAGCTTCTGGCTGATGCTCCTGTCCCCACCTCCATATCAGCATGTGAGTGCTGGATCACAGATGAATGACACAGGAACAGGCTTATTTAACACAGATTTCCAAGATAACCCCCCAGGGCATGACCATGCTTGCTTAGCAAGTGCTTGTGTGTGTGTGTGTGTGTGTGTGTGTGTGTGTGTGTGTGATCGTGCGCATGCGTATGTGTGTGTATGTTCTTTTATCTGTATCTTAACCGACTCCTGAAGCTTTGTTAATTAGTGAAATGCATGGCAGAATCAAATAGTCAGTAGTTAGAATACTTAATTTTACAAGGTTTGGAACCTTGTGAGTGAAATTTAAAAATATGGAAGAATCAGGGATTGGGTGGAATAATTTATAAAATTGAAGGTGTTTATGACACTAGACTGGAAATTGTATGAAGTAATTTGGACTGAACCCTTAATCTTAGATGAATTATTCACAGGACCCAGCCAACTCCACATTAGACCCAGGGCGTGGTGGTGGGAATATTTTTTTAATGGACAAAAATCATGGCTCTTTGTGGTATAAAATGAAATATATCAAATCATGGCCCTTTGTGGTATAAAATGAAATATATCAAACATTTTATTTGAGCCTTTAATTAATGAGGAAACCAGAAAAGGAGCTACAACTGTCCAAAGGAGATCTCAAAGGCCAGACAACGGCGTGAGCCTGTGGCAGTCCCTCTGAGATGCAACTTCTTTCTTCGGGATAACACTAGTACTGTGGAGAGAGGAAGTCTGTTCACACTGGAAAAATATCTATTTACATGTGTAGAGAAAAGATTCGCATGCCTCACTCAACAGGCAGACATGTGTAAGCCACACATTAATCTGCATGGGCAAAATTATAAAATATCTAAAAGACAATGAACAACATAAAGTCCCCCCAAAATCTAAAAGTCAGAGAAGGTTTCTCCTAGCCAGTGGAAATACCTGTTTGGGTCATGGAATAGTCCTTTCCAGCTTCCCTTAAGCTCAACCTATCACCACCTATTCTACCTTCCTTTCTGTTGCTATGATAAAGCAGCTGGACCAAACACAACTTACAGGAGGGCTTATTGGCCTTACAATTCTAGGTTAAAGTATAGCTTTCTCCCCTCTTGTACCTTTCTGGATCCACTGGCTAGGGAAGGGTAGGGCCTTCCTAGGTCAATTAACAATGAAGAAAATCCCCCACAAACATAGCCATAGGCCAAACTGATCTAGATAATTCTGCATCAAGATAATTCTGGATAACTCCTTCCAACTGAGTCCAGGCTCTATCCAGTTGACAGTTAAAACTAACCAGCCTGCCTCCCGTGGATTTCTGATTCCTGCTAAAGAGATAACTGAGTCCTTTTCTAGAAGAAGGATACATCCCTGTTGTTTAACATTTCTTATAGGATGTTGACAAGACAAACAAAAGAGGCCATGTCCACACTTTACCATAGAGTCAGAGAGTTAGACCATATTTCTTCAGACATTGTAAGGGTCACTGTGGATGATGATCCTACCACAGGAGACAGACAGACAGACAAGAGAAAAGCATAACATTATTGAGTTAAAGTTTTTGCCTAACACACGACTTTAGAAAGAAGACATAATAACAATGTATATTTTTAGACTCAATGGAGAATATTTTTAGAATATTTTTAGGCTCAATGGAGAATGGAGAAAAATGTGACCAAGGAGACATGTAATGTGATGTGATGGAGAGGGACCTGCCAGCACACTGTTCCCTTGGCCTCCCTGTTCACTATGGAGCAGGAACCCCCTGGAATAAAGATGCTCAGAGGGCAAAGGGATGGCCTTTCTAGGATTTAGGGCTTGCTCTGGGGAGTGGGGATTCTAATTTTTTCCATTCAACTTGGAGAAAAACAATTCTCCTTTTCATTACTAATTTTGGAGACAGGATGAGAGAGAGGCAGAAAAAGTCGAGAGAGACTTCTGAGTCCTTCCACCCTCTCTTAGTTCATAGTACTTAGCATGCCAAGTACTTAGCCCACCATGCTGTGGGCTCCCTTCCTCTAAGCCCCAGCATAGCTCAAAAGATACTCAGCATTCTTTTATTTTTGCGTAAGGGTGTGTTTGAAAATCCCTGTGCCTGTGATGGCACTTCCAGATCCTTGATTTTACTACAGTGTTGAAGGTTGTGATGGAATAGAATCACTTACTATATGTAAAAATTTGGAGTCTTTAGCTTTTTCTGAAACTAAGAGTTATTGCATACACAAAGCAACAAGTGAATTTGCAGCAGGCAGACAGCAGCATCATGGCTAAGCTTTGTCCTGCCTTGAGAGAGGATTATTTATCTGCCTGGTGGAAAGTCAGAAGTAGCATTTGTAAAAGGTTGTAATGCCCAAGAGTAGAGTTAACACTGGTGACCAACCAGGGTGTGTGTTCATTCATACATTGTCACTAGAAGTACTGTGCTGTTACCAACTCAGCTTATAGTCAATGAATCAGACTTATAATTTCTCTTACTTGTTCCTAGCCTTCCTCCTCCTCCATACTCAGGTCTCTCTGTCCTTTTATGCTGTGTCCCATAGGGTCACAGTAGGAAGAAGGGAGCAGGTATGGAAACTCAAGCTATAAGTGAATCAGAATTCGAGGCTCATCGTGAGTAAGACTATCTTTGGGCTCTAAGACACCTCATGATAAGTACATCAGAGTATAAACTCAGATGACAATATACAAACTATAGTAGGTGTACCCAGCTTGCCTGGAGAATTAAACTTTCCACACACCTCCAAGTGAACTCTTGAAAGCTGCTCTGCAAAGGGAGGCAAAACAAAGGTTACAACATATGGTTTATCTTTTCGAATAATTGCATTTTCAAATGTAATTCTATACACTTCCCCCTCTTAAATAAGTCTTGTTTCAGAACCAAATGTTTCTCCATTAGCGCAGAGTAGGCAAATGGGAGCTCACACGTGAATGAAGATAGTCAGCGGTTTCATGGTTCTGAAAAGCTCAAATTAGCATGCAGTACTTACAGCCTCCTAGAGTCCATGACTGTGCGAAGGGAAAAGTGGCTGGAAACTTGTACTGAGTCTTCCATATGGATGAGCTTCAGGTCACACTTAGTTGTAGAATCAACTTCTGAAAGAGAGAAAGACAGAGACAAACAGGAGTCAGAGACAGAGGAGACAGAGACAAAGAGAAGACAGAGACAAGCGAACAGGGACAGAGGGGACAGAGAGACAGTGCTGTGTGTGATAATATTTCCCACACATCAGTAACAGAACTGGGTACTTCTGAATGCAAGAAGGAAATTTAACTTCAGACTTTCTTAAGAGGATGCTCTCACAGAACCCTCTAAGACTAAAGTCATTCTACGACCAAAACAGATTTTACTTTTAAAGAAGCTTTGAAAGAGCTAATGTGACCAACAATATTTATAGACATATTACAAAGGGCTCACTACTCTGGTGACAGGATAAAGTACCACGCCTTACCAAATGCCTACGATTTCTCTTCACACATCAAAGAACATGCTATTCCTTGTGGGGGGAGGAAGCAAGTCTGCTAATGCAGTGCCATTTTACAGAAACTAGAGAGCAACTCAGCAGTCATCTGCCAGAGGAAGACCATGACCTTGAGAAGGGTGGCAGCAGACTACGTGGGTGAAAGGTAGACCAGAAGTCAGGGATGTGGCAGACACTTGGGTTTGTTTCTTTCTCCCTAAAGATGAAGGCAAGTTCAAGTCTACATTCCCCAGGTTCCTCAGCCATGGGGTGGGTATAGAATGGGCTTCTGCCATTTGGGAGCATTTGCCCAAGATTTCAAGCCATAGAGGATATTTCCATGTAGAGATCATACTGAAAAGCCACTGGAATGTGTTCATCAAGAAGCCATGGTACAGGTCATATGCCAAGGTCAGTATCAAAAGCCAGGTTCATGGGTACCCAGAGACCAAAGTAACCAGCCTCCTAATACAGTTAAGAACACTCCAGTGGGGGTCCTCTGTATCCCACATTCCAGCCCATCTAACAACATAAACATTCGGTTTCTGTATTAAGTAGTTTTCTGTCTCAAACTTTCAATAGGGTTTGATTTCCAGTGTTTCACTCCAACTAATAGAAGAGACTCTGGAATCATTATTAAGTGATCAACCACATCAAAGTGATCAATCACATCAAGCAACTGGATCTAAAATTTAACAAATGTCAGAGTTAAAGATATCATATCTCACCTTGACCCAGTCTCTCCCCTCCTCACTATAAAAGTGAGATTGGTGGTGGTGGTGGTGGTGGTTTGGTTTGGGTTTTTGTTTTGTTTTGTTTTTTTGTTAATAGCTATCACTCCACACTATGCAAGTTTTGGGGTTTCATTTCTGGAAAGGGCATGAGCAGTCTTCAGTGAAAGTAGTAACAGCACTAAATGTGCTTTCTCTGGGCTTCCTGGAGTTGTAAGCTGTTCACTAAGTTGTAAGCTGTTCCTTCAATGCTCATCTTCTTCCTTCCAGACAGATGACGGCAAAGATTCTAGTGTTTTAGCATATGGACGAGTCCACTGCTTATCTGGCTAGAGACAGCCCCATCCAATGTGATGGCTTAAAGCTGAGTAGCTGACAGGTTACCCTTCAGACTCTGTGTTATTTCTCTATTTTTTTTTTAATATTTAAGTACTCATATATAGGTGCTGGGAAGATGGCGCAGTGGTTTGGAGTGCTTGCTATTCTTGTTCAGGATCAGAGTTCAGTCCCATGTAGAGTGGCTCCCAACAGCTGCAACTTCAGCTCCAGTGACTCCTACTGCAAGTTGGATTCTTCTGGCCTCTTTAGGCACCCATACACCAAAATGCAAATTCATCAATGCAAGATAAATTAAACACCATGCATCCATGTATGCTGTTGTGGTAAATGTGCACAGCTCTGTGGTCTGACCTTTTGTATTTATTTTGAAGCAGGCACTTTTTATAAATTCATTTGAATTCAAAAACTGTTTCTGCAATGAACTAAGTTTCTTTAGCAAGAAAATTGCTTCCTGACTCACAATAGCATAAAAAATCCCAACTTTTATTTTATTTAGAAGACAAGAGAAATTGAAATATGAAAATTTTGTCCCCATTACAGACATTTTTGTTTTAGAAAGGACTCTACTAACAAAATTATAGTTATCTAATGGAAAAATAAATAAAATGAAGCAAGCAACAGTAAGAGAGTTCTCAACGAGCAGTTCATGCAGCCAGATGTGGTCCAAGCAGACAGGAGGAGAGCATGCACTGGGCAGCAGCCCTACCATGCCATACATGAGAGCGCGGTGGATCTGTAAGTAGAGGGTGAAGAAATGACTTAATCCCAGGGCTAAAGTAGCACAAGGACTTAAATGGTAACAGATATAAGTGCCCCTTCAAACTTGGTTTAATCCCGATAGACCAAGACCCACCAGCATGCTAAACTATTCCTGACAGACCTTTAAGCAGTAACCTCCTTGACCATTCCCAGAATTCTTATGGTGGGAGATAGAAATGAATGTAGAGGGACATCATCCTTATTTTGAAGTATTGTTTTAGTTGTGATGTCATGAGTTTCCTTTGGCTCTGGTTATTTTGTGTTGATAGATATATATTTGTGTGTGTGTGTGTGTGTGTGTGTATAACTGTAACTATATATATATATATATATATATATATATATATATATATAGTTATAGTTATATAGTTATACAGTTATACAGTTATATGATATATTCATATACATATTTGTATAGTAACTATATAACTATATACACACAAATATGTATATGAATACATCATATAACTGCATAACTATATAACTATATATATAACATGCCACTCAAGACCTTGATCAACTCAGCTAGCACTCTCAAGTCTATGGTCTGTGGAAGTCTCAATGCCGTAAAAGTTTTATGTATTCCCAGGGATTTGTATGAACATTATATCTTCTTCCACACGTATTTCCTTGAGATAAGTTTCTTACACACTTCATAAGAGACACAAAAACTTATTCTCTTCCTCTGTTTTCCGCATGAGCACAGTAGGATCTGGAGATCACAGAGAAGGGTGTGGATAGGGGCTGTCTGTCCTGCACCTCCCCTCTTCCCCTCTGCCTTGCTTCCTCCCTCTGATTCTCACAGTCCCCACCCCTGAGCTCTGCAGCTCTCTGAGGCAACTTCTAAATTTGCATGTCAAAATCTGCACACACGTGATCTCTTTGGATGTGATACAAAGAGATCTGGACTTGATTAAGGAGTTTATTTAGAAACTCAAAGTCTCATTTAAAAAGTAAAACTATAAAAATAAATAAGAAAACTAACACTTGTTAATAAAGAGAGTGCTCCCACTGACAATGAAACAGGCCTCGTTCTGGGTTGGCTCGATCCAGTGGTACAAAGAGAGGAGGCAGAGTTGACCGGGCTACCTCTGAATCACAAGGAAATAAACCAGCCAGCTAAGCGATCTAGAATCATTCTAATCAAGGCAATCAATGTATCGTATAGGGTCACTAAACACAACCCCTCTATGCTTCCCAGTCAACCTCTGCTTAGCTTTTGTGGTTTGCTGTTGCGGTTGTTGTTGTCGTCATTATTATTTTCCTTCTCCCTTGTAGAACATCTAGGGTAAGTTGGTTCAACAGCAAGAAAACCAATCAGGGCTCCCCTTGTGTGCCCTCCAAATTGATACAGTTCCCTCCTGGAGGAAAGAAGAGAGATCAGAACATTCAAGAAGCATAGGAAACTTGCAGGGCCCGGGAACATCCTTATGTGTAAAAGATTCTCCCCTAAGATGATATGAGCACTAACAATTGCTAGAGAGAGTTGATGATTGAGCCAGCAGAGCTGCTGGCAAGCAGTACAAGAGAGATCTATAGGGATACTGATTTTCTGAGTCACACCAATCCTGAGGTGACCCCAGTAAATTCATTCTTTCAGTCAGCCTGAGGTGGAATATTTTCGTTGGTCTGTCTTTCATCTGTCATCAATAGATGTGTGTTCACATCTACCCTGGAACAATCCGTGTCTTGATGGAACTTACATTCGATAAGAGAGAAGAAGAAAGATGTAAACAGGTGCATGAAGTAAGGTCATGTATAGGTTATCAGAAGAAAGAGAGTAAAGTAAGACAATAGGGTTAACTAGGTCAAGTTCAAATAAGGATCAAGGAAGGCTCTCTACAGAGGAGTCTATGAACAGTGGTTAGCAAGGAAAAACATGGAGGAAATTCCAAAGTCCAAATGTCTCTAGAGCAAGAGATATGAGCAACAGTTGGCTGGTAGAAGGTCAGGAGTAGGGAACAAAGAAGATGAAAGGTGATACCAGAGATATCATGCAGGACAAGACTACAGGGTCTTGTGTATAGTGGTGAGCAAGTTAAATTATGTTACCATCCCTACTACATGCCAGCCACCATCTGTCAAATGCTTCTTGACAAAACCAGAATAAGGCCAACAGGTTCTCTTTTTGAAATAGTTGCAATATGTAACAATATCATACAACATTATAATTAGGTGAAATGTTTATAATATTAAAAGCCTAAGATGTGTGTGTATGCTTGTATATTTGTTTTATAAAGCTAACCTGAGGCTTAAGGGTTTGGATGAGCAGAAGGTGGATCTAACACAGCCAGACACACCGACTTCTGAAAATTGTGTTGCTAAGTCCCAGAATTCTCACTTCAGACAACATCTGAGGTAAGTTAAGCACTTAGATGAACTAACCTTAGGGTTTCATCATTCTTTGAAGCTATCAAAAGAACCACTCATATCTGCTCTTGGTTACTAGGTTTAGAGGGTGACTATTAGGAGAATGTGCTAGCTAGTTTTTAGTTGTCAACTTGCTAAAACCTAAAATCACCTGGGGAAAGACTGTCTCAAAAAGACCTATTCAGACCAAGTTGGTCTCTGTGCATGTCCATGAGGGATTGCTTAAATGAATTGATGTAGGCAGACTAAGCCCAGTGCACTATGGGCAGTACTATTGCCTAGGCAAGCGGGTCCTGACCAGCAAAAGAGCAGAATAAGAATCTGTGTATTTATTGCCTCTATGCTCTTAACTGATGATATTGTGTTCCTACCTTGATTTCCTGTCTTAGTTAGGGTTTTACTGCTATGAACAGACACCATGACCAAGACAACTCATACAAAGGACACCATTTAATTGAAGCTGGCTTACAGGTTCAGAGGTTCAGTCCATTAAGGTAGGAAGCATGGCAGCATCTAGGCAGACATGGTGCAGGAAGAGCCCAGAGTTCTACCTCTTCATTTAAAGGCAGTAGGAGAAGACTGGCACCCTCATGGTTAGGAGGAGGGTCTTAAAGCCCATGCCCACAGTGGCACACTTCCTCCAACAAGGCCACACCTACTCCAACAAGGCAACACCTCCTAATAGTACCACTTCCTAGGCCAAGTATATACAAGCCAGAAGACTTCTTTGTAGTAATGGACCATAGTCTCACACCATAGTCTCACACTTCCCCATAATAATGGACCCTAGTCTGGAATGTAAGTCTAATAAACCCTTTCCTCCCAAAGTTGCTTTTCTCAGAGATTTTATCACAGAAACAGAAATGAAACTAGGACAGAGCGTTTACATGACTTTTGAACGTTGTAATCTTTTCCAGCCCCTAGAGATAGGGAGGAAGAGTCAAGAGAGAGCCAAAAAAAGTGAGATGAAACAAATTATGTAGCAAGTTTAATAGAAAACCTACCATGTGTTGACATATTCACCCTGTTTTTAAATTTATGAATAGTGCTTCCTTGCATGCTCCACACCCATACCCCTTAGGGATCCCCAGTGGGTCCACTGAAGTGCATCATTTATGAATTAAGGTTTTTTACCCACCACCAAAGCTGAGGAGACTACATCTCCGTCCCATTGATTCCCCCCAGATATTCCAATGGGTATTTAAGGGGTACCCACCCTTCTCAGTTATGGAGTGCAATGGATCATTTAGTTACCTAGAAAGAGAGCTCCAGAACAATAGCCTACCAGGATACCAGCTCTCAGATGAGATCTTTTAGGCACCCCTATAAACACACACACACACACACACACACACACACACACAGAGAGAGAGAGAGACAGAGACAGAGACAGAGACAGAGAGACAGAGAGACAGAGAGACAGAGACAGAGAGACAGAGACAGAGAGGCAGAGAGACAGAGACAGAGAGAGAACATATCTAGATCTAATGTTTCATCCCTTCAGAGCTTTGAATAAAATGTGGGGACATCAACTTTTTATAGGACAGCATATAATCATGTGCTATCTCTAAACTTAAGTCTGTCCATACATATGAGAAAAATGTTTAATAGGAGAAGAAAAACAAGATGAACTAAGGTACTCATAGAAGCATCCAAGATAATGGGGAAAAAAACATAATCTCCAGAATGGTAAAACAGTAGCACCGTTTTACCAGAGATTTTCAATAATTGGTGGAGTGTATGTGGCATATTAACTTTAGGGATATTTGTAATTAGTTTGTAGCTATCTTAATGAAGCTCAGGCTCACTTATGACTTCTACCAACTTATTTATGTATTGGACACCTTTGAGTTTATTATTAGCAGATAATGGCAACATAGCTTGCTGGGGCCTAATGTGCTATTCAGGTACATGTGTGCATTCTGTAATGATCAAGTGAGAATTCTCAGGTCATCCATCACTTGTCTCGGGCATCTATCATTTCTTTGTGATGAAAACATCTGAATTCTCTCTCTTCTAGCTACTTTGCATTATACAACACAATGGTGTTGATTGTTAGCTCTGTTATATGTGTTAAAACATGTGAACTAATTTACTCTAGCTAGCTATGAATTTGTGCCCAGAACCCAGTCTTCCCAGCCTCTACTTATCTTCCCCAGCTTCTAATACTCAGTGCTCCAGTCTCTAATTCTGTGAGCCCAAGTTATTTTATGATCCACATACAAATCAGGTGCCATTTGTCTTTCTGCACCTGGATTATTTCATTTAGCATTATGATCTTTAGACCCCATGTTGCTCTAACTGACAGGAGTTCATACTTTTCTATGACTAAGTAATATTATGTTTATATCAAATTTCACTTACACATTCACTGCTATGTGAAGACCTGCTTGACTCCATGCCTTGGCTATGTTAAGTAAGCACTAAGCATGAAAGTTGAGATATATCTTTAATGTATTGATTTCACTTCCTTTGGTGATACATCCAGCAGAACTGCTAGGTCACGTGGTTATTCTTTTTCTAATTATTTGAAAAGCCTTCTCTATTAGACAAGGTACCAATAGGACATATGCTTATGCATATGTTACATCTATGTGTGATATATATGTAAAAAATTATTCTCTTGCATAATAGTAGCTGGGTAGTCCAGCGATGGCCTCCATTGTTGAAGAGGCAGAATCTGGTAGCTGTTCCGTCCATGAAACTGGATGCTGCAGCAGCCTCAGGCTGGTTCTGAATAACTGAAAGTTCCTTCAAGAGGGCCTGTTAAAAAGTAAACACTGGAAGGCCCAAAAAAGCAAGCCAGAGCCTTAGGGTAACAGAGGCAGCAGAGGCAGCAGCAGCAGTAGACACACTTGCTCAGAAGGAAGGAAAGCAACAGGCTTGGGCTGCCTTTTCCTCAGATCACACTATATCTGGACAATCCAGTAGAAGGAGAGGCCCACTTGGAGGGATGGGCTTCTGCTCTCAGTTGATAGTCTCTGGAAATACCCTCCAACATGCTTAGGGATATATCTTCTAGGTGGCCCTACATCTAACAACTTTAACAATCAAAACCAACCATCATTCCTCCATACTGTGTTCCACAGTCAATAAACTAATCTGCAATCCTACCAAGAAGAAATCAAGACTCAAATAAGTTCCATGGTTTCTGTAAGTCTTCAGAGATAAAATGTGCTAGAAGCATCATGGACGGCTGCAGTGACCACAGTGTATACAGGCAGGCAGGCTTGGTTGTGAATATTAACACCACCTGATTTCAAAGATCATTAATTGAGGTGATTTTTATTATCAGCAAAATAGGATGGGTGGGCCTGTGGGAAACAGGAGAACATATGCACATTGTAGTGTCTGGCATGGAGTGACAATGGGAAACCACAGTTTCCTATTTCTTCTAATTACTGATGTCATAGTCTTTGTACCAAGTGCACCTCTGTCGTTAGTGAAACCAGTCTCTGGGGAATTGTACTTGATGTGTGAGATCAGGGGCAGCTTTTCCCAGCAGGATTCTGACTCTCCGTCTCTCTAAGTCTATGCCAAGGGTTGGTGCTTTAGCTGAGCTCTGTAGGGACCACAAAGAAGGTACATATTCTCATGAGTCTGCATATTCAAAGGTTTCTTAATAATCTAGGTTTAAGGTGAGGACTAAACAAAACTTAGAAGTTTAAGGTAATAAACTGACAAGGTGATCTCCTCTAGCGGGATTTGTTCATACTGAAAAAGAATGAGACAGCCCAGGTGCCAGCTACGTCTCTCTCCTGGGAGTTAGATCTTTACTTCTGTCTACACTGATGGAGAAATTGGATGAGAGCAATTGGTCTGTACGTGTATGGTGGCTCTGCTTCTGACCAGAAGCTATGTCTCTACTCTAACGAGGTAAATAAGCTAAACACAAAATGCTACCCGTTGAGCCTAATTTCTAGTCCATGAAAGTCTGGACTGACTTCCAGCCTTCTCTTGCTTCATTGAACCTGGATTATTACCATTGACAGAGTCCCTTCAAATAAACATACACCGGGAATTTGGTGTGATAGTGGTCTCTACCCTGATAAGGTAAAACTGAATGATAAAGAGATGTTTTCTCACCTTGGGCATCAGAGTTAAAACCTTAAGCTAAATCCCAATTTTTCCTTTAGGTCCTATGGAGCTGGGGCGATAACTCAGTTGGTAAAGTGTTTGCTTTGCAGAAGGGCCTGAGTTCAATCCCCAGAACCCCCACAAAAAGGCCATGTGTAGTGGTACACACATGTATCCCAGCACTAAGGAGGCAGATATAGCCTGCAAATACAGCCCTCTCACCAGCTTAACTAAACATGTGCACAAGAGAACAGTGAGAAACCCCAGATCAAAACCTCAGGTGAATGGCCACTGATAGTCAACACTGAAGAGTAACCTGTAGCCTCCACCGGCACACATGGACATACACACACACACACACACACACACACACACACACAGACAGACACACACACACACACACACACACACACAGACACACACACACACACACACACACAGACACACACACACAGACAGACACACACACACACATTCACATGCACATCCATACACAAAATGTGGAAGGACTTCTTGGAACTCATCTCTTCTCCTGCTGAAGCAAAGAACTGTCAAACAATGCTGTGGCCTTGATAGAGGATGAGTTGGAAAGAAAACAAAGCGAAACTGCTTCCTATTCCTCCTGAACTTGGTCCTGCCAAGATGCCACAAACCAACTTCTTCCTCGGCCCACTGTGATCAAGATGTTCAAGAGTGGGCAGCATGGCTACTTCCTAATGACCTTGGTGAGTCAGGGTCGTTATTGAAGTGTGCATGGGAGGTCAGATTCTGTAAAATCTGTACTATCAAAAGTACCCTGGATCCAGTTTGCTACCAGAGAGGCTGAGTCCTTATGGATGTACTGCCTCAGCAAGGATGCCAGGAAGGGAAACTCAAGTAACTGTAACTGGTAGGCCTCTTTTGATTCTGACAAGTTCACCATCAGCCCTCAGGCTTCTGGCTCCCTGCAGAACAACTGTTAGAATTGGTAGTTGTCCTTGATGCAAAGCCTGCAGGGATTCTTGCCGCTTGGCTATGGCTACTTCCAAATCAAGATCACTGCCCGGTACCCTGTGGCACCTCTTCCCCTTTGTCTCTCTCTGGCCCCGGTTCTTCCTGCTCTGTCCAATTAGTTCAACATTTGACAAAAACAAAAGTTTAGAAACCCTATTACTTTCATCATCTCAAAGGCAATCTTTTTTTTTTTTTCTCGTTTTTGGACAACTTACTCAACCATTCTGTTCTTTGTTCCTTCAAAAATGTAAGTAGCTGGCTTGGATTGCCAGCACACTGCTGTTTTTAGTTCCAAGGCTGGCATTTGGTAGATCACAAAAACCCTCTGGAAGAGTTAGTTTCCAACAGCAGATGAACTCCAACCTTGTAAAGATTAACCCCTTCATAAAATCACAAGAAAACAGAACTTCAAGGTTGGAATCTGACTCTAGCTATATTGCTTTTCCCTAAACCTCAGCCAATGATATGAGTTAAAAAAATAATAAATCCTTAATAATTAAACATGTTTGGGTTAGACGATGAGAAAACCAGCATTCTAAATAAACAAAAGTGCATCTGTTCTCTGGTGGCTTTTCTCTTTCTGTATGATGGCATTTAAGGCTACCAAGGCAAAACTATTTCATGGGGTAACTGGGTCAGGATGCCAGTAGCTACAACTCACTGTTTTTCAGTTCCCAAAGAGCAATCAAAGACCAGTGCCTGGCCTCCCAAGGCATCTACAAGGCTGAAATTATCTGTGGATATGACTTGCTATCCAAGGCAAGGCTTGGGGATGGCAGAGAGGATAACTTCTGCCCAGGAATGGAGTCATCATCACAAGAAGGATGGAAAGACCATCACTCTCTCAGTTGCTTATCATTGGCCTCTGCTGAGGCTCCAGCAGCCTGGGACTGACCTGTGCTCTGGAGTTACTATATCAGAACAGCCTGCAGGGCCCAGCTGCTCATTGGGAAGTCATATCCAGAAAGGATAATATGTACCCTGCATCCATAGGAGCATGGTCTCCCTCTAAGGCACACAGCAACAGTGCCTGTACCCTGCTTGTCCCTGAAGGAAGACAGAGCTATGGCCAGTTCATTTGTGTCCATTAATCTTAGAGCAATGTCCTGTGTGCACGCAAGAGGCAAGATTCTTCTGCCAGCTGCCATATGAGCCCAATATTTCCTTCCCATCCAATCGATACAACAAGGCTGTAGAATTACTCTCCTGTGAAAATAGCAAATGAAGACCATTTGAAATAGAAGGAACTGTGCCCTAGTGGATGGGGATCTCAGACTTGCACACCACAGACTGGGAAGAAGACGGTAGGGGCCATGGAGGTAAAACCATCCCTTGCCCAAATACCCCTCAGACCAGGACAATGTCAAATTGCTACTTACTCTTAAGACCAGATTTCTGTTCCCAACATTTGTTATTCTTGTGAGGGATCTTGATATTGGCTCTATACTTAGATTTGGGTGATGTGTGCAGGGCACATGCATGTGAGTGCGTAGACACAGAGGCCAGAGCAGAATATCTTCCTCTAGGCAGTACTGCTTTGAGAGCCAACAAGCACTGTTGGGGAAAGCTGGCTGGCTAGCTGGCTTCAAACTCACAGGAACTCCCATCTCTGTTATGATGCTCAGTTACCGAGATGAGTCTCTATGCCCAACGTTTGCTACATAGGCTGGAATGAGAACCCACATCCTCATGCTTGCAGAACAAGCATCTCTCACCCTGGAAACATCTCCTCACTCTTGTACTTAGATTATTATTTAAGTTTCAGATCTACTGGAGTCCTCTGTTAACCAAGTTTCTAAACAGAGGGAAGTATACAACAGATCTGCAATTAAACTTCAGGAAAGATCTTTCTGAGAAAAATAGCTATTTTTTTTTTCAGACAGGGCTTCAGTGTGTAGCCCTAGCTGGAACTCACTATGTAGAGCAGCCTAGCCTGTAACACACAGAGCCTGACTCTCCAGTGCTGGTACTAAGGGTGAGCGACCATGCCCACTCAGAGAACTGCTAATGTTGGACACATGGTTTACTCATCATTTTCTACACAGAATGAACTACTAAGCAATGGTGGAGACAATAAATGGGCAGGAAGGAAAGAAGGGTTTTTGATGGTTTGTTTTGTTTGTTTGTTTGTTTGTTTGTTGTTTCGTTTTGTTTTTTTGAAAACATGTTGTCAGATTCCTGGGGCACCCGAGGGACAGAAAAAGGTCTAGATGATCTCTGCTTCCCCATGCCTAAGCCCTGCCTCTCTTCCTATTCCTTTCTTTCTACCCCTCTTTTTCCTCTTTTAAATTTGATGTTTAGATCCCAGTGAAATCAAAGTATCTTGGAAGATCTTTATTAAATCCTGGCCTTCGTTCTTCCGAGGGACCTTCTAGTTTCTTCTGCCCCTGGTCCTGGCATTCAGAGATGCTTAAAAACCTAACCAAAATCACCACATCAATTTCTTGATACCAAGCTCTTCCTTGTCCAGAGAGCCAAAATCAGCAACGATTAGAACAGGGACATAAGACTAGAATGTGTGTTCACCCTTCAGTAACCTGAAGCTTGACCAAGCAGCTGACACCCTTTCATGTCAGACAACTGTGAAAATGCACCACACTATGAGAAGAGAGCTTTATTTCAGCAATGCTAGGCAAATCCAAGTCTGAGTTGGAAAGTCCCAGGGCCAGCACCTAAGGGTGTGATCTGTCTCCTCCTTGACACAGCGGAGATTTTCATCCTAATAAGTTACATTAGTCTCTAAAAGATGGTTCAGAGCCACCCACTGTCTTTGCTTGCACACAATTTCACACACCCTGTGATAATATGCTTTAAGATTCCATGGGGGTGGCATACTCTGATATATACATGGCAACTGTCTTGTTGAACAGGTTTCAGAGGCTTCTCTTGCTCTCTAATTCCAGAGCAAGCAACTCTAAAGTGGGGCATTGGAGCCAGCGTCTCCCCTCCCTGGATCTGAGCATTCAACATTGCATGAGCTAGTCTGTTCCTCTGTGGAGCAAGGTTTAGACTCTGGAAAGTACTACTCTTACACACGAGACCTGGATAAGATTTGACTGTCGTGGGCCGCCTGCAAACCAGGACAGTTTTTAAGTGGGGCTGTTCATTACCTCACAAATCTTCCAGTATGTCTGCTGTAGATTTATTAGTTCAGTGAAATTTTGATAGATATTCACATACATATTAAAAGAACTGTGCAGCTCTGACCCACACATGAACTACAGAGACCAAAGGCACAAATGCCTTGAGCAAACACATCCACCGGGCTTCGTCTGGTAAATGGTGACATCACTCTTGGACTACCCCCACTCTCAGATGTGCTCTGAGTTTTTTCTTCTAATATAACTTTATCCAGGAAGGTATGGTGAGTGATTTCTTGGTGCTTTATGCTTCTGTAACCACCGCCAAAAAAGGCAAATGGGGACTGGGGGCAGCTAGCTTAGTCAGTAAAGTGATTGTCTTGCAAGTATGAGGGACTGAGTCTAATCTCCAGACCATATGTAATAAAAAGCTAAATAAAAAGAACAGAGTAACATGTTCTTATAATCCAGCAGTGAGGGTGGGCACTGTGGTAGATGATGACAGATGTTGTCCTTTGGCTTCTGCATGCACATAAGTATGCACACATAAACACGTGCACCCATACACATGTAGGGAAACTTCTTAGGATATAAATAAAACACATGAACCTTTGTCGAAGTAAAGCAGACTTACAAGTCTTTCAGATGAACTTTGGCCCTGATGACCTTGACTGTGAAGGCCAAGTGGTTGTCTCTGAAGCCAAGTTCTCAAATAGCCAATGGTGCAAGAAAAGGGAAAGTGGGTTAAAGAAAGAAATAACAGGAAGAAATAAAGAAGAAAGATAATGAAAGGGGGCAGAAAATAGAAATGTGCCTGCACTGAGTTGTTAAGAGTTATCAGCTTCCTAGACTCCGACTCTGCCCTGCATTTTGAGCTTATGCATGTGGCTTACAGTACTTCCAAGACCTTGTGGTTGCTAGCTCTCCATGGACACTCTCCTCAGACACTCTTCGTGACCCATCTCCTTGTTGCAACCCCCTGCCTAATGTAGAGCTGCTCTCTACTAGGAAGCCCACAAATCGCTGTTGCCTGGGACTCTGGTAGATCACCTGTGCCTCCCTTCCTCTCCTTCACTCTGGCCTTTCTAGTACCATACCCCAGCCTCAGCTGCATGGCTCAGCCCCTGTTCCCAACCAATCTCATTCTCTTGGGGCTCACTGGCCATCCATGGACAGACACAAGGTACCCCTAATTCTGCCTCTGCTGCCTCTATAGAGCTAGGCCCTAGGAAACCTCCAGAATCAATCACTTTCCCTTTCCCCCACCTGACAGCCTCTTATCCACCCCACCCACTGTGCTGACCCAGGACTGTGTGGACTCTCAACCCAGAGCCCCAACCAGAACATGAGATCTGACACCAATCTGAGTCTGACACCTATCCCCAGAGTGGCCCTGAAGTTGAAAACCAGGTATCATTATTTTACTTGACAAACTGCCAGATTGGGGGGATAGCAAGCAAAAAACCAAATGTTCACTCAACAATGGTAAACCACACACACACACACACTTTTTAAAATTAAATTTAAAACAAGAATCCCCCATCGGCTAGACTAGATCAGCAAAAAGGAGCAAGGATTAGCCATGGCCTTGCTAATTGACTGCAACTCTGTATATCTGTGTGATACCTAACAAAGGTCACTAGTTTTCAACTCAATGAATCCACCACCCATTCCACAACGTTAGTCCAGGCATCAGCCCACCCCTTAGACAAGCAATAAGCTGTAGGGATGGTGTCCTTGCTCAGGGGACTTAGAGCTTCAGAAGCAATCCTGAGCTTGTCACCCTGACTGGAAAGTGGCTGGTTCCTTTGTTAGAACCTATAGACTAGATTGCTTCTTCTGTGCTTGTCTTAGTCAGGGTTTCTATTCCTGCACAAACATCATGACCAAGAAGCAAGTTGGGGAGGAAAGGGTTTATTCAGCTTATACTTCCAGACTGCTGTTCATCACCAAGGAAGTCAGGACTGGAACTTAAGTAGGTCAGAAAGCAGGAGCTGGTGCAGAGGCCATGGAGGGATGTTTCTTACTGGCTTGCTCAACCTGCTCTCTTATAGAACCCAAGACTACCAGCCCAGAGATGGTCCCACCCACAAGGGGCCTTTCCCCCTTGATCACTAATTGAGAAAATGCCTTACAGTTGGATCTCATAGAGGCATTTCCTCAACTGAAGCTCCTTTCTCTGTAATAACTCCAGCTGTGTCAAGCTGACACAAAACTAGTCAATACAGTGCTCCATAATAAACCCCCAAATCCTTCTAGTTCAGACACTTTGCCTTTGAGCTCCAGTCCTTTCTCCCCTCCCTTCTTCCAGTTCTTTCCCTCAACACCAGTGGTTCTCCATCTGTGAGTCCTGACCCCCATGGGGACATATATCAGATATCCTGCATAGTATATATGTACATTATGATCCATTACAGTAGCAAAATTACAGTTATGCAGTAGCAACAAAAATAATATTATGGTTGGGGTCAGTATAACATGTATTAAAGGGTCACAGCACAAGGAAGGTTGAGAATGACAGTTCTACACACTCTCTCTCTTCTTTCCCTTTCAATATCAGCTTAAAAGCAATCCTTATTAATTTGCTATAAAGGACCAAAGTGAAAAGTTTCATTCCAATTTTTTTGAGAAGGAATTTATTAATACCATGTTCTCTTCTCATGTAAACATCATCTGTTAACCTTGCTGCTGCTGACAACGGGACTGAAGTTGGTCTCTTCATGGTAAGCAGGAAATTACATACCTGAAAGCTAGGTGTGTGATGGGATAGTCCTCTCCTGAAGATGTAATCTTCAGTAACAGAAGAGTAAAGCCAAATACTGTGGTGGCTACTTGGGAAACTGAGGCAGGGAGAACACGGAAGACCCAAGGCCAGAGCCAACCTTGGAAACAGAATGAGACCCTATATCTAAAAATAGTAACAGTAAGTATATTTGGAGAATTGAAGGTACAGTCTGAGAAACATGAAGACCTTTATGACAACCTGGTAAAGGAAAACTCAGCCTAAGACAAGATAGGAACTGTCTAACAAAAGAGTCTCGTTTATTATTAAGACAAATAACAACACTCTGTTGTTCCAGAGAAAAAGCAAAGGTCCTCCTAGAACTCTTCCTCCTAGCCAGAATTATTCTAAGAAAAGCTGGTCCAGAGCCTTCTGGATCCCCTCCACTGCTCCTAGAAGTTGGATAAGAGTGGAGGATCATGACTGGGGCTCATGATGAATCAATACTAACTGATCTACGTAACAAAAAACTGAAATGAGACTTACCAGCAGGATACCCCAACCAAAGCAGAAGTCACCTGGAACTCACAGCATCTTTGAAGGCCTTCTATGAGGTAAGGCTGTTAAATAGCACATCAAAATTTTATTATGGCTTTTCAAGAACATAAGCAGAGTTAAAGACTATTGCCCAGTTCACAACTTTAAACTGAAAACTGAGCAAATATTCTCCCTGCTTCACAGATGTATATAATGTATGAACTACTGTTATGTTGCTGTGACAAAAAAAAAAAGCAAAACAAACAAACAAAAACCTGTCAGAAAAGAACTTAGAGAAGAAAAGGTTTATTTGGCTTACGGTTTCAGGGGATCTTAGTCCATCACAGCATGGTGTAATGGAACTGAGGGCATAATGTAAGATTTACCTAACAGAACACCAGGAAGCAAAGAGTAGCCAAAACCAGGGGCTAGGCTCTAACATTCAAAGACTCCTGCTTAGTGGCCCAATTCTGCTAGCTAAGCCCCTCCCTCGTATCAGTTGAGACTATTGTGCAAAACACAGGTCTGGGATGGGGGATCATTTTAGATTCCAGCAAAAGGCATAAAAGCCACATGACCGCCGGGCAGTAGTAGTGCACGCCTTTAATCCCAGCACTTGGGAGGCAGAGGCAGGTGGATTTCTGAGTTCGAGGCCAGCCTGGTCTACAGAGAGTTCCAGGACAGCCAGGGCTATACAGAGAAACCTTGTCTCAAAAACCAAAACATAAAAAATAAAAATAAAAAGCCACATGACCTGTGCCTGAGAACTGGCAGTGAGTGATGAGTAAGAGCTGCTGGCTTATATCTTCTCCACCACTGTTGATTTTTCTCATTGAGCCCTTCCTTTCTCTCTTTCTTTCTTCCTTTCTCTCTTTCTTTCTTCCTTTCTCTCTTCCTTTCTTCCTTTCTCTCTTCCTTTCTCTCTTCCTTTCTTCCTTTCTCTCTTCCTTTCTTCCTTTCTCTCTTTCTTTCTTTCTTTCTCTCTTTCTTTTACAAATCTGTCTTAATACAAAATTTACTATGTTCCAGATATTAGAAACACACAAAATTAATACTGTATAACTGCTTATTGCCCCAACAGAGTTTGCAGTGTTCAAGGACACAGGTACATTATGAAGCATTGTACAATCACGAAGAACATGATACTGAACGTGGACTTGGCAGTGAGTCCACAGACAGGAGTGATTAGCTTTGGTAGGCAGAGTTAGGGATGTGGTAGGCGACATGAATGGATGACTGGGAGTTACATGAGTGAGAGAAGGGAAGAGCGGGTACCTGAGATGAAATTAACAAGAACAACAGCATGAAGAAAGAACTACAATTGGATTCTCATAAGAGTAGGAAGCCATTGGTCCTGGTAAGTCTGGAGAGGGCCTCGTTGCAGGAGGTTTTGCTAAAACCTTTGAACATTTTTTTTTTCCTACGGGATAAGGAACTGCTTACATCTTCTGCAGCAACACTGTTAGGGTTCATTTGTGAGACATTGTTCTGTGCACATTTTATTTTCACTAGTTAAGTTTATGTGATGAGACTTAATGAAATATAAAATTCATCAAAACGATTTTAAAAAAATGAATCTCAAAGAAACGGTTAACCATGTAGAAATGTGCAGGAACAGAATATGACGGTGTTTCCAGTAGCATTGCCAATTAGAGGAGGCACTACATCTGGAAGTGAACTTGAACAGCCATTCCTAACTGAACATAATCAGGAATTTAAAGCATCTCATAAGCAGCCAGATGCTAATCCAATCAATCATGGTGTGGAGGGGGAGGGGCTCTAAATAGAGCATAGATAACATTTACTGAAATTTAATTACAGGGTAATTTTCTTCGGAGAGCAATTGTCCCCCTCTCACAGGCACCTTCCAGGTTTCCTGGCATCGACTCTTCCCCACTTGCCTGTAGATTTGCATATATAAAAAATTAGACGCTAAGATCTGTATACAAGGGGAAACATGTGGTGTTTTCCAGTTTCATTCATTTTCCTGAAATTGCATAATATCATTTTTTTTGTGGTTGAATACAATTCTGCTGTATATAGGGACCACATTTTCATTATCCATTCATCCATTAATGTTCAGCTAGACTGACTCTAATTCCTATTATAAATGAAGCAACAGTGAGTATGAATGGACACCTCTCTCTGTAATAGGATGTTGTCCTTTGGGTAAAGGCTCAGGAAAGGTAAAGTTGAATCAATAAGTCATTTGTTGATAATGCCTAGATAGATAACATACTAACTCAGGTGTCCCCTGACCCCAAGTTTCTGAAGGGATAGGACAGAAATCTGTCTGACACAGTAATGCCTGTGGTGCCGACCAGGGTATCACACAGACATTGCATTTCTATGTAACAATGTGCTGTTGATACAGGCCCCTGGCATGACTTGTGGGAAAATCTGGACCAAAGTTAGAATTCAAAAGGCTGTTTAAAAAGTAAATAAAAGTTGAGCTGGGAGAAGGCAAAGTGTGTGAAGAGTAGGGTAAGGAGAGCCTTTGGACAGAGGCTTTGTGTGTGTGTGGCTAGATTGGAGGCTTGATGTTTTCCTGCCACTTGTGGTGTTTTCCAGCTGGCTTGAAGAAATAAAGAATTTAGGATCAAACATTTTGTGAGTCTCTGAATTGGGGGAGGGGGAGAATAAGAGGAAACAATAGCTGCTCTGGCTTTTTATGAACGCAATATCTTAACTGAACTTCAGAAAAAGGAAGTCCTTCCTCTACACTGATGGGTCTGTAGATCCAGAGTCAGGTGAGCCCCTCCAAAGCCCCAGAAACAATAGGCCTCACTGTTACCTCCAGTAGCATCCCAGAAATGACTTGGGAAAAAGAAGAACTGTCAAGCCCCAACAGGTGCGGTACTGGATGTCACAGGGCTGTGGAAACAACAGAGAGCGGGGGCCAGACGTGCCTTACAACATGCAGGAGGGGGGCTCAGAGCAAGGTGGGTTTGTGCTGATTACTAAAGACAAGTGGAGCATCACCAGGTTAGGTGAATTGCAGCTTAGAAGGCATGGGAAAGCAACAGAAGGCGCAGAGGCTGGGGCTGGGAAGAAGGCTCAGTGAGTTGGAGCTCCAGCCTCTCATTCAAAGTTGGGCCTAGAGGTCCATATTTATGATGTCAGACCTGGGAGGCAGAGACATCAAGGAGGATCTCTGGGGCTTACTGGCCCCCATTCTTGCCTTCCTGGTCATCCCTTCAACCCAGTAAGAAATGCTGTCTCAACACTCAAGATAGACAGTGCACATTCACCCCATACACATGAACAAGAGCGTTCACACATTCACAGACACAGAACCACACAGCTTGAGAACATGACCCTCTTAGACCACTAGCATACTAATAATGTCTTCTGGCTTTCTAAGACAGGATGGCAAGGGACACAAAAGTTAGTATTAGCATTCGAAAGGCAAATGGGAATACACCTTGACTATGAGCTTATTGTCCTAGGAGCAACACATTCATGTGTGTGTGTGTGTGTGTGTGTGTGTGTGTGTGTGTGTGTGTGTATGTGTGCTGTATTTGTGTTACATGTCATATGTATAATATATTCAAATCTATGTGGGTACACATGGAGAGGGCAGAGAAAAGCAGCTATTCTGTTCTTTTGACTGGAGGAAGATTGGCAGCTTGCAAGCCCAAGCAATATTCCTATCTCACCCTACAAGGCTTGGGTTAGAGACCACACTCAACCACACCCAGATTCTGCCTGGTTTCTGAGGAGTTAAACTTTAATGCTTGTACACCAAGTATGCTTACCCACTAAGCCATCTCCTCACTCCCCATACATTTTCCAAAGGAATTATGTTTGAGATAACAGAAGAAATTTTAGTTGTTAGCAGTGACTCTTGTAGGAAAGAAGGTGAGCTTGGGAAAGACATCTACTCTTTTCTTTCCATTTTTTTAGCGCCACGTCATCTGAAATGATGTGTTCAATTAATCCTGCTTTCAAGTTGAATTTTGCCTGGAAATAAATATGCCATGTGACTCTTAGGGCAAGCACCTTATAACAGGCCTGGGGAATATGGAATCAATTCTTAGATTTTACACGAGACCTCATGTTTGTGAAATCACATCATTCCTTTTATAATCTGTTTTTGTGTTAGGTTGTTCTGTTTTGTTTATTTGGGGTGGTGTGGGACCGTGAAAGGCAGCCCGTTTGGGTTGAGTGAGGCTTGCTCCGGAGATCCAGTAGAAAACTCTACAAGGGACAGAACAGTGAGCCACCTTCCAAGAGTCAGGTGCCTGACACCACAGAGCCCCCAACTCCATAATTCTGTGACTATCAGTCACACAGACAAAGCCCCAAGCTCCTGGCATTCTGGCTAAACTCCACCCTCAGAGTAACTTGACAATAGCCAGGTATGCTCCACCCCACAGCTACCCTGAGACTACAAGACAGTCCAGCCTACTATAAAGGGGGTTGCTTGGCCCCTCCTCTCTCCCTTAAGCTCTCACCTTTCTTACTCTCATCTCTAGCTCCCCTTTTCTCCTCTCTTTCCCCCTTCTCTCCATGTGGCCATGGCCGGCCCCTCCATTTCTTTTACCTTTTCTCTTTCTCTCTGCCTTTCTACAATAAAGCTCTAAAACCACAGACTGTCTCTGCTCATCAAGACCTGTTGTGCTTGAATGATGGGATAGGCTTTCCCCTAAAGAGCCATGTTTAACCTCCTGCCAGAAGCCCTCCCTGCGCTCCAGTCACGGACTAGACCAAAGACTCTCCGCCATGTGGGAACCACCCAGAATCCCCTCTCTCCCTGCCCTCTCCTCTCTTCAGCCCCCACTTTGTTCTCAGCTCTCCCGAGGTGTCCAGCGATATCTGAGATGCCCGAGACGGAGAGCCTGTTATCTCTGGCCTTCGTGAGGCCCAGAGACCTTGGACTGACCCTTGTCCAACCTCCGTGGGCTGGGGTCCATGGCTTCCCAAAGCTAGACACCCATCTGGGGCCACATGGAGAGCATGCGGCAGTTCTCTGCGTCTGCCTGCCCAGAGCAGCAGAACTCTGGTGGGACGCGGGTTTTCTCCCACTCTCTTTATTTCCCCACGCCCACTGCCCACAGGGTTGGATCCATGTAGCTCAGGCTAGCCTCAAAGTTGCTAAGCGGTAAGGCTGGTCTTGAGCCCCATGATCCTGTTGCCTCTACCTAAGTGCTTGGATTGTAAGGATATAGCTCCATGCTTGGTACACCACTCTTTCAAAATGTGTCTGCCATTGGATCTACTTGAGAACATGGCTTCATCATGTTTCCTCTTTCTTTAGCCACCAGTCATGCAAATCCACTGTCCTGGGTGGAATCACCTTAAGGAACGACATGGCTGTGCCACCCAGTCTGTCACCCTGGGAACTGTGCAACTTCGAGCAGCCAGAATTTTACTCTTACACAACTGTGAGGGAACATAAACTGTGGCCTCTTGCAAAACCTGCCTGTGACTTTTCTCACTTGATGGTAATCTCACTTTCTCTAAACACAGCACAAAGCCACAAAGTGCAAGCCAGCCAGCATGAGACTGATCCCAAATTGTTACCTGCTTTTACTTTGAACTGTTTGGTGTTGCATTCACAAATTTATCACTGAAGGTTTACCTAAAAGATGAGTTTCTTGAGGCTGGCAAGATGGTTTAACTGTTAAAGAGTACTTCCTACTCTTCCAGAGGATCCTCGTTCAGCTCTAAGTCAGGAGGTTCTATAACTCCAGCTCCAGAGGATCCAATAACCTCTTCTGGGCTCAGAGTCTACCTGCATTCATGTGCACATGCCCACACATATGCACATACTTAAAAACAAATACAATCTTCATTAAAAGATTTCGTCTTTCAATACAGGGTAGTATGAGATTGGTTGGGAGTAGAAAAGTTGGCTGAAAGGAGGAGTGAGACTGGTTACCTGAGTCTCCATCTACAAGATGTGTCAATGGTTTCCTTCTTCCCTACCTGGCCTCAATGGCAACTTAAAAAAAAAAAATCCTATCTATCCTTATAAAGCTCTCTACCATGAGAACTTGATATGGGTTCTAGGATTTTCTTGTTTGGTTGATTGGTTGGTTGCTTGTTTTGTTTTGTTTAGAATTCAGTAACTTTTTTTTCTAGATCTCTCTCTCTCTTGCTGTCTCTCTGTCTCTCTCTGTCTCTCTCTGTCTCTTTGTCTCTCTCTCTCTCTCTCTCTCTCTCTCTCTCTCTCTCTCTCTCTGTGTGTGTGTGTGTGTGTGTGTGTGTGTGTGTGTATACAAGACATAGGTGTGTGGGTAGGTACAGACTAAAGGTCAATGCTGGGTGTCTTCCATTATCATTCTTTGCATAAACTGCTGACATGCCTATTCCATGGTACTGTTAGAGGGAAGGTTTTTATTGTAGCTCTAAGAGGACAGCCTGGGGCATCTGGAAGAGTCTGGAGCAGAGAAGAAACAGAATGAGCGTGGCCAGCAGTTTTGACCTGGCCAGGGCTATCTGCAAGGGAGGGAAAGGCGGTATGGGGAAGAGAGGGAACAAGGCAAGAACAGTAGGCTTAAAGAAGGAGGAGCTTGCCTGAGGAAGGGAGCTGGAGGGAGTGGAGGGTGGAGGAGGAGATGAGAAGGGCTAAGAAGCTAGCATGCACTTGGAAACGTGTAGCAGGGACTTGGGGTCCTGAGGAGTCCTGGAGGCCAGCATGAGCTTTGATGTGCTAATAGGTACCACAAGTGACCATTTGCCCCTTCTGCCAGCGGTAAGAGAAATGACTCCTTTTGGTAGAGGAACTGGCTTCATGAGTTCCTGAGGAATGCTGCCTTTTATCTAGCTGCCAGAAATCCTCCGCTGTCCAGGTTGAGCTCATTTCTGGATCTTTTAGAGTTTGGGGAATTGGGGTTTCCTTTGGAACTGACTCTCTCTCTACCTTATATTTTGAGACAGAGTCTCTCACAAAGCCTGGAATACAACTAGATGGCCAGTGAGCTCCAGGGAGTCTTCTAGCTCCCCACCCCCACCGGCCAGCATGGGGAGTGCAGATGTGCACCACTGAGCCCCTCCTTCCTGTTGGTGCTGTGATCTAAACTCGGGTCCTCATGAAAGCACTTCACCAGGGGAGCCATCTCCCAGGTCTCCAGATGTTCCTCTGCAGGGAAGTGGTTTTTCACAAGTTAGCCTTCAGATGGTTTGGTCTTTCCTCACTAAACCCTTTCTCCAACGCTGGACAAAGGGAAACCATGCTAGAGAGTTCTGCTTATATAACTAATTTCATTTGACAACTACAACACATGCCAAATATTTAATATTTCACAACCCAGGATTTTTATGAAGTCCCTTTATGTTTCAACACAGTACGGCATTCAAAGACCATCTGATCCTTTATCCAGCCCCTTACATCCCAAGGGTGCAGTTAAAATTCTAGGGGGAAGAAGCAAACTGCTTCACAGAATAGCATCATATCCAGATCCTCCCGTTTATTCCTCCCCTCCCTCCTGTTTTCTCTGGGGTGGCCAAGTCAATACCCTAGGCAATTCATTTTTACCACCACTCCCAGGGGCTGGGAGAAAATCCCTCCTTTGATCTGAGAATGATTGTATTGAATCTTCTCAGTGCCAGCAGCGTTGTAACAAATGGCCATTATCTGAGATGAGAAAATGAAGGAGAAAATGCTCTGTGATCTATAAAATCCTAACTGCTGGTGATTGTTTTATTATCGTTAGTAATTTATTTGTTAGTATTGTTATTGCTGCTAATAAAGTGATCCCTCTGCTTCCGGGCTCTATGGTCTTCATGCTGGCTCATACAATGCCTCGGGAAGATTTTTAGATGCTTCAGGATAAACAGGGGAGGAGACCTTGTCTCCAGCGGCTCCGAGCCTCTGGAATGAGTTGCCAGATTACCAAGAGCCCACCGTGCCAAGCTGCTTCTAAGAGCAGCTTCCTTCTGCTGGAAGCGTGGGTACTGTGTTCACACATTCTCCCAGTGAAAGGAACTACCTGTGGGGATGAAGTCTCCAGCATTCCACCGTCAAGACCCATCTCTAGACCTAGAACAACATAAGGACTTGGCCACCTTGCCCCTTGATCCTCCATCTTCCTCTCTAAGCCCTTTCCCCCTTAAGTTCCCCAGTCAACTCTTTGTAATTCAGAATCACACAAAACACCCCCCACCACCACCACCAAGAAAAGGTTATGAGTCAAGTGAAACTCTGAGTAAGCAAATGTATCTGGCACTCAGAGCCATGGAAAGTCGCTTCTACCGCCAGAGGTGGTTAGCCGACTCTGCCCATAACTGTCCACAAGACAGCTCCACAGAGCAACCCTGATGGGTTCAGACGGGTGGAAAGGGAAGTACTTGAGAGGTTTTTCAATAAATAAGCCTGTGTAAGTCCTGGTGTGTAGGGATGCCAACTGCTTTCTCAATCGGAACCTTAAAAAGCAAAAAATAGAACTTTAAAAGAATAATTTATAATGATCAAAGATAAAATAAAATATTCTAGAAGAAATGTAATTTCAGGGTGAGCAGCTGGTTTTATGAGGGAGATAATGCCTGCCTTCTTTTTTCCAGGACTATAAATGCATTTTTATTTTATCTTTGCCCCAGCCCTAGTGTTGCTACAAAAACCAAATGTTATTCAGAAAATTATTCCATCTTCCTTCTAGGGGTTACTTGGCAGTATCCTTTTACAGACCCACCTTGTGCTATGTAGAAGCATGACTTGAGGATGCCCTGAACAACTGCTACGTATCAATAGCTCCAATCTTTTACTTTTCCAAACAAATGAAGACTCAGCCCTCTCTATCTGGGGACAATCTGAGTTGGGTCCATGTCTGCCATTGTGTGGCTCATGTTTCCTACCAACTATTAGCAGAAAGGGCAGATAGGGTCCTGGCTCTTTCAGTTGTAGGGAAAGGCTAATTTTTAAAATGTCAACTAGAATATAGAGCCTGATCTGGAAGCAGTCATTGTAAAGTCACAGGCTGTTCTGAAATGTGTCCAATAGAAACAATAAACCTGGCATGTGGCATTCTGCTCACGATAACTCCTTGGAGTATTTCTGCAAGTTACTATTCCAGAGCAGGGAGATGGAAGCCACACACAGAGGTCATCTTCCCCTGGTTACTCCCTTTGTCATGAAAGCTAACTCATGAAGATAGATATAGATATAGATGATATAGATGATATAGATGTAGATAGAGATGTAGATAGAGATAGAGATAGATATAGATATAGATATATGGTGAGCAAGAGACATGTGGTGTGTGTGTGTGTGTGTGTGTGTGTGTGTGTGTGTGTGTGTGTATGTGTGTGTAGGACAGAAGTCAACGTTTGGTACCTTCCTTGAATGCTCCCACCTTCTTTCATTGAACTGGCTACTCTGTGACAGGATCGACTGCCTGGCCAGGCTAGTAAGCTCCTGGATTCTACGTGTCTTCATCCTTACTACACCAAGGTTAAGATCTGCACTTGATCATCTCTAGCTCTCTGATGTAGGTGCTGGATATCTGAACTTGGGTCCTCCTGCACAGACAAGGAGTGTGTTAGACTAAGCCATCTCCTCAGTCCCTCATAAGGATATTTTTATATTGGGCTGTATTTTTAAAATTCCATTCAGAAATAGGTTTCCCAAGTCCTATGATAAACACTCACCTACTAAATTTAAAAGATCTACCCTTTGATAAGAAGAATCCACAGAGACCACAACGATGTTCACATAGATGACATAACTAACAACTAGGAATGGAGAAATAAAGAAGTAATAGTTTATCCTTAAATGGATGCCCAGTCACTCAGAAAATCTGCAAGTTAAAAAGGTCCTCTTGAAGAGAGAGTGAATGATGACTTCAGAAAAATCAAAATACATCAAGAGAGACATCTAAGAGAGGAATAATGGGTGGATGTTTTTTGAGTGATTTTTAGGTGCCAGACACTGATTTAATTGCTTTGTTTGTATGAATGTATTAGTCACAAGGTCAGAGCTAAGGAAATGCAACCTAGTCATTGGTACCTGAAGTGGGGGAGGTCAGGAAGGATTGTTAGAACTCACTGAAATATAACACATTGAGTGCATGTTGTGAGTTGGAAGACAACTTGCTATGTTACACACACATGCACACACACACACACACACACACACACACACACACACACACTTCAGGTGCCAAAGTCTTTAGGGACAAGCAGCATCCAGGGATACAAGCAGCAGCCATGTTAAGGGGCCAACCATTACTTCCCTGCACTAGCTCTGTTTCCCTAACTCCTCCTCAGTATCAAGGAGAATTCTAGAAGAAATATCAAAATATCCTAGGGATTGACCTCTGAGGCAAACAGGTCTGGCCTTCAATATTAGGTGTGCTACCATTTATTAGCTTTGGGGTTTGAGGTAAATTAGTTAACCTTTTCTAACTTGTTGCCCTTCTTAGAGTGGCTATTCAAACCCATTGTCTTGGGCCAGTAGAAGCTAAACTAATTGTCTCCCAGTAACTGGTTAAATGTTGCTCCGAGAAGACCTTAGTCTGGAAGACAACTTTATAGTCCCTTTATGACACTGTAAAATGGGGGGTGGGGGGACAAAAGGTCATACTATAGGGCATTTAGGAGGTTGAATATAATATATTGTAACTGCTACTACACTGCCCTGTACATAGAAATGTTCTGCACAAACTCATGACCATTTTCTTCACTTGTCTTAACACCACACCTACTTATTGCAACAAGTGTTAAAGATTCACTCTGAGAAAAGACAATTAAAATATCTCATCAATAATTTCATGTCGATGGCATAACCGCATGACCAACATGATAGCACTTGGGTATAATCAATGAAATAAAATACTGTGTGAATTGGTGCACAGCATATTTTGGAATACTTACTAGTGACTTCTGCATAACAATGATCCCACTTCCCATTTCATATACGAATTTTTGTCAGACAAATTTAAGAATAGTGCTATTTAACAACTGAAACAACAAAGGCTCCATGAAATATTATAATTTGTCAGACATGACAAATTTTCTAGTAATAGTTTTTGTCCACATATTGGCTGGAACTTAATGATCTTTGTGCTTTATCATGTTTATCTCTTCAGTATCTATTGAATCACTATTCTGCATATGTATTAAGGGCATTGTAATTTATACAGGCCAAGTCCTTCATTACACTTTATGTGATACATACTGTGTACCTCTTTGTTTTAGATACAAATATCTCTGAATGTAGAACTCTGCCTAACAATAACAGTATGGAAAAGTAGACAGAATAAATCAAAAATATCTCTGCCTATGTACAGAAATAGACCTGCTATGTGTCATCAGAAGGACGGCCAAGTGTAATCGTGAACCTTCCTTAGGATTGCCAAAGAGAACGAGTTTCTTTAGTAAAAATTTCTTCCTCTGAGTTCAGAAAATTTAGAAATGCAGCCACCAGTGATTTGGTAAGGTCACCTTGTACAATTCAATTTATTGTTTAGTGCCCTGAGGATTTCTCCTGACACAATAAAACCAACTAGCAGAGAGAGAGAGAGAGAGAGAGAGAGAGAGAGAGAGAGAACACTGTTCCAAAATCAATTGTATCTATTTTGTTTTACTTATTATTAATGTGGTTACTTTTTTCCAAGACAGGGTTTCTTTGTGTAGACTCGGCTGTTCAGAAACTAGCTCTGTAGATCAGGCTAGCCTCGAACTTACAGATGTCTGCCTGCCTCTGCCTCTGCCTCCCAAGGGCTGGGATTAAAGTCATGAGCAGCTGCCACTAGACTTAGTATGGCTACTTTAAAGGGCTAAAATTAAGGATTAGAAATGTAATTTGGCACGCACAAAGTCCTGAGTTCAATCCATAACACCAAAAAGTTATAAACCAAATCTCAAGGAAAGAAATTAATATATTAGCACATTTTTTTCATTTTTCATTGGTTATATTATTTATATTTCAAATGTTATCCCCCTTCCCAGTTCCCCCTCCAGCAAGCCCCCTGCCCCCTCTTTCCTCCCCCTGCCTCTATGAGGGTGCTCTTCCACCCGCCCATCCACTCCTGCCTCAGTGCCCTAGCATCCCCCTATCCTTATTCATCAAGCCTCCACAGACCCTTCCCAGTGATGCCAGATAAGGCCATCCTCTGCTACATATCCAGCTGAAGCCATGGCTACTCCTGTGTTCTCTTTGGTTGGTGGTTTGGTCCCTGGGAGTTTTGGGGGGTCTGGTTGGTTGATATTGTTGTTCTTCCTATGAATCAACACATTTTTAAGACCTTTTTTCTGGATATTTAAAGGCTAAAGTGCTATAAACTAAGAAGTAAAATGAAATAGATCTGGATCATGGCTCAACAGAGATAGTGTCTCCTTAGGGATAGAAACATTGATCCCTGAGTACATTAGGAAAACTGAAGAGCTGAACCAACGCTGGAATGCAGCCATGTTGGCCAGGGAAAGGCTGTTAGAGATGCCAAAAATGATATGGCACCCTCGACCCATTTCTTGCTTTGTCACTATTGTTCTCTCTGTCTCTGTAATTTGTTAGTTCTTGAGAACACCAGTAAAATATCTCCGGTCTTTGATCCAAATCCTTCACACACTCCATCAGTAATGCTGCTACGAAAAGTATTTTCGGCTCACAAGAATAATCACCCCTGTCAACCTCTCCAATATCTCGCATCCTTGAAACAGCTTTGTTCTCAGAGATACCCTGACAGACGGATTCAACAGATGTCAACCAATAAAGCACACATAGAGGCAACTCAGTCCAAAGCAATAATGAAGTCAGTCGATGAGTGTGGGATACATCTAGATGAATACATCTACGTGAGAAGCACAAATGTGTAATCAGGGAAATGCTAACCCCAGAGCTTTTAACATTTTCATCAGGTGGTTAATATTCAAGAAATCCATAGAAAGTTCTTAGAAGCCTAGGTAGAAAGCCCTTCATCTCAGCTCACACTGATGCTTGACATGCACAGATGCTCTGAGGTCATGATCATCTCGCTGCCATTAAAGTGTATCTTCATGTTGGTACCAGGGACTCCTCATTTCCATCTCCTCTTTTTGATGGTTTACAAACAGCAAACGGTGGCTCTCAAATTTTGTAGTAATTGTAGAGATGTAAGATGAAAATATGTTGCATGCTGGGACAAAATATGTTCTCATTTTTTATACTTACTGATTCATTAATTGGTAGATCTTTAGAAAAACCTGAAAGCTGAACTTGTAGGGATGCCTAGAAACTCTGCCACAGAAGTAAAAGAAAAACTGGTATTTTTGCTGACACCCAAAAAACGAGCCTTAGTCAATGCATGGTGCTTTCCCATCTTTCCCAGGTGCTTCTGCACTGACATCACTTCTCAGCAGGGCACTGTCTTTCTGGACAATTTGTGAGGAAAGGAAGGACAGACAGTATGAAAAGTGTGAGTTGGACAAATCTAATCTTAATGCGTTCCATAAGATGGTTTGTGTCTGGGCTTCCTCAGTTTTCATCAGCAAAGTCCTCCACCCACGTCACCCCGAGGTCACATCACGCTTCTTTGATGATGAGCCAAGGCAATGGGAGAAGCTATGGCTTGAAACAATAGCATCAGAGATGGAAGCAAGACTAGGGAGCCCCCACTTTCCCTCTGTAACCACAACAATTGGAGGAGATTCTGGCCTGAGAGATGAATCTGCAAATAATGGTACCCAGATGGCAACTGCAGCTGTTCTCACTACCAGCAGCACCTCTGCTCATCCATCTTCGGGACACACCCGGGGCTGAGGAGGAGTGAGAAATTGAGTTGACAGAGCCATCGGAGAGTCTCTTCTTCTGTCTGCATTCTTTTCCTTCGATCATGTTCCTTGGGCTTCAGACTTCTTGTTCTCACCTTCATACAATGGCTGTGATGACATAGACCCACTGCCTGCGAACCAGGGTGAGTAATGGTCTCAGGCCCCGAAGGAAAACCTAATGCCTAGTGTATTGGGTTGGGAAGAAGGAGCAAAAGGAGGTGAAAATGTCGCTCAGGACGCCTGTGTAGAAAAACACCTTGTGGTGAGGACCCTGGTTGTACCTAGGGAGTATCCGGGCATTCATGCCTATCCTCTAATTAGGTCGGAGGATCTCAGGAATGCAAGGCTCCGGAACTTGCATTAGATAAGTAGATCTGATGCCTATCCAGGGGGACTTTTCCAGACACTGATCACTGTACAGCTAATTAGAAAAAGCAGAAGATCCCAGAGACATTTAACATTGAGCTGCTGCTTTGTTCTCATGACCTGGGATTTCACCGGCTCGGTAGCAATGTGATGCGAGCCTTAGATATTGGGGAGAAGAACAAAATCACCGCCAGAGCTCAGAAGACCTTGACGAAGGATGCAGGGATCCGTGCAAAGTCCGTCATTATTCGCTGTATAAACCCCTTCATAGCGCCCAGAGGAGAGAGAAGCACAGAGCGTTCCTGCACGGCTGTGGCTCCTTGTCACATGGCCATCCAGAAAACTGAGTGGACAGCCCCACTCTGAAGCCGGCAGAGGTTGAAATAAGCCATCCACACATTTCCAAGGAACGGGAACAAACCGTAACCGGAAATAACTAACGCATCTGTGAATCCCTGCAGGCTACCCAGGTCTAACACAGTTTTCCCAACCCTTGTTCGTTAACTTGGAACTTTAGCATGTAAGAAATCATAGTTACCTCACCCACCAGCTCCCAACCAAAACATCCAGTTGTTTGCTACTCAGTATAACAGATGGGAGGTTTTGCTTTCTGTGGGTGGCAATGGGATCGTGGAAGCAGGGAAAGCCTATGACCTGAAACGTTTCTGCTCCCTCGGTTTGCAGAAACGGACTCTCTCACCGCCATGTGGAAGGCTGAGTTCATTTGCCTTCTCTAGCTAAAGCCTTTTCTAAGGGACCTAGAACCAAGAAAGCATTTTTCAAGTGTGAAGGAAAATGACTTTGTAACCTGTAAAGTACTCGCTCTGAAGTGCTGCAACTGTAAACCTCTCCTAGGCTAGACCAGAGAAGCCTTGGTCTATCTGTGTAACACCGATAGACAAGATAATCAATGGCCTGTTTTGCTTTTGTTTCCTTCACTAAGGTCTCAGGGAAGTTCATAGATAGCCTTTCAAATGAACATGCACAACGAGAGAGGTTGGGGGTGGGGTACAGTGTAGGAAGTAGGAACTTGTGGCCATGTAGGATTTGAGAAACACGGGAAGAAAGCTCGGCTGAATCCAGGAAGATGGCACAAGGGTTTGAGTTGAGCTAGGCAAGGAGCATGTGCCTACCATGCTGGTGGTGGCCTTAGTTTGGAAAAAAAAATGTAATTTTTTTAAAGACAAAGAACAGTTGTGTTTTGAATGTGAATTGTACCTCATATGAGCTCACGTGTGTGCTCACTTGTTCCCAGCTGGTGCTGCTGTTGGGAGGTTTGTAGAACCTTCAGGAGGTAGAGCCTTGCTGGAGGGAGTGAGTTACTGAGGAGGGGGTTGGGTTTAAGACTTGATAGCCTGACGCTACTTCCTGTTCTCTTTGCTTCCTGGCAGCTGGTGCATCCTGCTCCTAGCACCACCTCTCTACCATGAGGGAATAATCCCCTAAACTGTAGGCCAGAACTGAGCCCATCTCAAGCTGCTTCTTGCCAGGCATTTGGTCACAGCAACAGAATGAACGACTAACACGGCGTCCAGCAGCATCCTTTGAGTACGGTGAGGGCATGATCGATAGTGCGAGGTGAACCTCACTAACAATGGTTTTGGTGACAGTGGATCCTGATTGACCTTTCCCTGGAGCAGGGAAGGGCCATGTAAAGACCACTCAGTGAAGAGCCACTGATCACCCCTAGCCTCAGGTCTGGAGCCATGTCACTCGTCCCCAAGCTGCTACTTCCTTGACTGGAAAACTAGGAAAATGGCACCTCCTACTTCACCGTGTTGTTATTACAAAGATTAAGTACCAGGATTATGGGAGGACATTTTGAAAGTTTGAAGCACCATAAAAACAGGTAATTCATTTTATTCTAATAAACAGTTGACATTCATATATGGAATAGATTAACTGCTTCCTAAGGACATTAAAAACCATATTTAGCACTACACCAATCTTGAATACTGTTAACCCTTTTGGGGGGAGTTAAAAAGGCATCTTAAGGAGCAGGAGTGACTTCCAGCTACAGAATTGTGACACTGGATTAAAAGGCAGTTAACAATTTCCATAGGTTCATATATGTGTATGCTCAGGATATGGATCAGCAGCAGTTATTAATCACACCATGCACTTCAGGTTTTTCCCATATTGTTTTCTAAGAGATAGATGTACCACTGAAAACCTTTGCTAACCTGAAGAATTCTGAATGACAATAAGGAAGGGAGAAAAGGGACCTAGCTGGTGACTAGCCAGATGCCCTTGAACACAACTGATTAAGGGTGCCCTTTGCACCTGCTGTGGTGTTACCATGATACATTGTTGCCTAGAAAACCACTGAATTAAGTATGAAAGTACTGACTATCTGCAATGTAACTGGAACTCTTTAGAGCCAGGGTGTTCTTGCACAGCGCACAACCTTCCCAACCATGCATGAAAACCCTAAGACATTTTGTTTATCTTATACCTCTGTTGTGTGTTATTGATTTTTACAGTATGCATGGGTTACCATTTGTAGTTTGCAAAGCACCACACACAGAGTACTAGAGACTGGGGAAAGGCGATCCTAAGACCCAGCATGACCATCGCTGTGATGATAAGCCTAAACCAAATATTTCAATATAAGTAGAGGCTCGGGGGCTTGGTTACAGTTTAGATTTTCTTACAGTTGCTGTGTGGCTCAGTCTCCCTCACTTAACCCTTTCACTCCCTCTTACAGCATCCATACACTTAACAGTTACATTCTAATGAAAGCACTTAGGATGTAGGTAATCTGTGTATAGTAAATCTACCTTTTATGAAATGGATCTGTGAGTTTTAAGTTAGTATATTTATGTTAGTATATGAATAGCATATTAAATTAAGGGTGGATTCTGAGGCTCTGAGCAGCCAAACTAATGTTCTCTATTCCCGCTTACATTGTTCAACATCACTCCAGTATTTTAAACAAATGTTAAAGCATTTTAGTGGTGGAAACTATCCAACAGTCCACTAAAGGGGGACTTTTTAAATATTTATTGGAGTGCTAGAACGTTATTCAAATGACAAGGCAAATGTGTATACTGTTTAAGAAGAAAAAGTGTTAAAAATGCCATGTGCGTAGGATGCGAGCTACGAAGGAAGGACAGACATTCATAATAACTGACAAGAGAGAAAACCAGAATGGGGCACAAGACTGGGGCTCCACACAGTGCAAAGCTAGCTTCAAGGTGAGTGATTTCCTTTGTCTTGCCCAATTGTATTTGCTTTTGATAAGGTTACAGAGTAGCCATAAAATTGCTTCAGTTTAGAATTGTGTTGGAAAGATTGTGCCAGGGAAGTTTCTACCTGCCTCAAAAAGAGAAACAAACAAAGAAAGAAACAGAAAGAAACAAAGAAGGAAATGAAACAAAGAAGGAAACAAAAAAAGAAAAGAAAAAGAGCCGGGCAGAGGTGGAGCAGGCCTTTAATCCCAGCACTCGGGAGGCAGAGGCAGGCAGATTTCTGAGTTCAAGGCCAGCCTGGTCTACAGAGTGAGTTCCAGGACAGCCAGAGCTACACAGAGAAACCCTGTCTCGAAAAAACAAAAACAAAAACAAAAAAAACAAAAAACAAACAAACAAAAAACAAACAAAACAAAAAAGAAAGAAAAGAAGAGAAGAGGAAAGAAAAGAAAAAGAGCTATATTGGAAGAGGGTCTCTGAGGATCAAATGAGAAGAAAGATTTTATCCTGATTTTAAATAAGAGGCAACCAGTGGATTCATGGTGGAGGGAGCTCTTAGAACCCAGAGGAAATTGCTTTATGTAATCACCGAGAAGATTTGGTATTTATAGCTGACATTAGCTTCCTTCCTCAGTAACTTCCTCCACGCTAATTGAAATCTGTGTCATGGATTGTTGGGGAAGACATGATAAGTAAGGACTCAGGAGAAGGGGATGGAAATTTATATCCATGGTCTCTGGCACAGGGGCCTCAGGTAGGGGAAGAGAAATGCAGCCCAACGCAAAATCATGAGAACACTTTAAATTACACTTTTTTTCACTATTTTTTGTAACTGAATAGTAACTCAGCTGTGTGGTTCAGCAGTGTGAAGTTAGAAGATAATAAGGAGATGCCACAGTGTGTAAAATCAGACCCACCTGCTGGGAGACAGCAGCCCAGTTCAGCACGCCTCCCTCTAGTCTTGCTTTCTTTACCTGGCTCTGTGTGCCTGCATCTTGCTTCTGCTTTAACTATGAGGAACAGGTTTCAGCTGTAGTTTGGATAGAAAATGTCCTCTATAGGTACATGTGTTTGAACACTTGGTGTCCAGCTGGGGTGCTACTTTGGGAAGCAGAGTCTAGATGGAAGAATAGAAGACATGGAATAAACCACTGACCACTTCTGGTTCTTCCTCTCCTGTTTTCTTCCTCCATAGATAGGTAGGTAGGTGATATATGGAAAACTGATGGATAATAGATTAGATGATTGATAGACAAATAGATACTAGATAGATAGGTAGATAGATAGACAGACAGACAGACAGAATGATGGTTGATGAAAGATAGGTATCCTTCTTGATCTACTCTAATGTGAGCAGGATCCTAACATCCCTTTCTTAGTGGATAAGATAAATACTCCCCTGAGTTGTATCTTATGTGGTTTATGTTCACTGTGACAAGAAACTAGGTGATAGAGACCCATGCTTCCTCAGGAACTTCCTCCCCTTTCTAAGTTCTCAGTGCTGAAGCAAGTGAGCACAACCGGGTGACATCCACAGAACCAATGGCTCTTAGAGCAGCCATTACATCACTCACTCAATGAATAGTTCTACTGTCACATGGGGAGACCACAGGATTATTGAGCCACCAACTTCACAGAGGTCATGGATGAAAATAGTCTTAAGACATGGAGGGGTGTTACTTTTTCACAGCCTGTTAATAAAGATGAAATAGAATACATTCATGGGCATAGGAGTCACTGTGAAGACCTGTCAGTAAGCAGTTATGTGGTCCTGGGGTGGGGAGGAGAAGCAGCCTTGGGTGGCTCACAGAAAGCTGAAACTCATATGGAAACATGTGCACAGTCACAAACAAAGGGTAATTGCTGGGTGGTTTATTAATTGAAACTCACTGTCCTCTTCTCTGTAACATGGCTGGATCCTGAAAACCTCAACACATGACAAAAAGACACGCAAAGTCAGCAGAGAAACCTCAGCTTTGAATGCCATGCCAAGAAGCAGAAAGTTTAGAATGAGTTTGTTTTCTGGCTCCCTATACCAAATAAACCACAAATGGACTCCCAAGGTTCTGAATAATGAATCGGCTTTCTCTCAAGTTCCTCCTTTCCTCCCCTGTGTCGTTCTTCCTCTCATCTCCTGTGTGCACTGAAAACTGGAGCATCCAGGACATCTTTCACATGAGGTCAGCAAAACATGGTGGAAAATGAGCTCCACATATTCCACACTGAGGAACTAAGAGGTAAGAACAAGACATGAAATTACATCTCTAGCAGTGTGCCACCCTCTTCCATGGGCAAGTGAAGATGGCCAGCATTCAGTAATTCAGCATGTACATGGCAGCGTGTGTGTGTGTGTGCATGTGTGTGTATGTGTGTATGTATATGTGTTGCATGTGTGTATGTGTGTGCATGTGTGTACATGTGCATGTGTGTGCATGTGTGTGTATGTGTGTATGTATATGTGTTGCATGTGTGTATGTGTGTGCATGTGTGTACATGTGCATGTGTGTATGTGTGTATGTATATGTGTGTGCATGTGTATATGTGTGTGTATGTTTATATGTATATGTGTGTGCATGTGTATATGTGTGTGTATGTTTATATGTATATGTGTGTGCATGTGTATGTGTGTGTATGTGTGTGCATGTATGTGCATGTATGTGCATGTGTGTATGTGTGTGCATGTATGTGCATGTATGTGCATGTGTAAACATGTGTGTACATGTGCATATGTGTGTATATGTGCATATGTGTTTGTGCATATGTGTCTGCATATGTGTAAGTGTACACATGTGTGTGTGATGAAGAGTGTCTTCTTCTATCTTTTTCTACCTTATTTTTGATTTTTTTGAGACCGAGCCTCTGAACTTGGAGCTCAAGGATTCAGCTAGACTGGTCAGCCAGCACCCTTCCGAGGTGCACTTGTCCCTGCCTCTCACCAGCACTGCGTCTATAAGTTTGCCATTGTGCAGGATTTATAAAGGTTCTAGGATCCAAGCTCAATCTCTTGTACTTGCATAGCAGGCACTTTAGCAGCCAAGCCATCCTCAAGCCCTGGTTTTCTGACCTTACTGATGAGGTTGCTTTTCTGCACACTTGTGTGGTTACAAATCCTACTGAACAAATTAAAAATCACTCATGACTATCACTGTAAGTAGGTATTGTGGGGTATTTCTTGGAATACATAGATTGTGTTAAACCTTCTAGATGTAGCTCTAGAATAGCCTTTCCTAACACATCACTGAGGCTTCTTCCTTGACCTTGAAATAACAGCGCTGGGCTCAAGCCAACATCAAACATCTGTTCACACCACAGAATTCAGAACATCTAATTGCTCTCTCTTCCTAGCAGATGAAATATGTTCCTTGGTATGAATTCGTGTAAATGGAGTGCTTCGTTAAGGTGATATTTGTTCATGGACACGGTCTAAGTGCATAAGAAAAGACTTCATACTTCTGCTTTATAATTGCCCTGTGCACATAGGAGGAGGTTAGGGAGGTAGCACAGATAGGAACCAACATCATATTTTCCTGTCTTTAAAAAATAAAATTGTAATGAATGGGTCATGGAGAGAAGCTGAATCTTGGCGCTGTGAGAGGTGATGGAAGGACATTCATGAAGGTACAGCCTCAGTTGTAGTTGATGGCCCAGAACTGAAGGGGTCATGCAAAGGTGTTGAGGCTTGGTACCATGAAGAGAACTTATGAGAGGCTATTGGTGAAGCTTAGTTGCAACAGAAGACCCCAGTGTATTGGAGATGCCAGGACCATAGGATGATCACCAAAAACAGCAGCAGCAGTTACTTGGAATCAACCCGAGTATAGGGTGCTACAGAGGGCAGAGCTGAAGTGACACAAGCCATTTGGAGGAGACCAGAAGGTTATATATATATATATATATATATATATATATATCAGACAATGGAACAAGAAGCTGTAATGTTGAAGTCGCCTTGGAGACCCCAAGATGTTCAAGATGCCAGAGAAGTGGGCTATCTCCTGAGGAAAGGTGCTAACAGGGAGTAGAACCAGCCCAGGAGTAAGAAGTTTGTTGCAGTCAACAAAGATGAAAAAGGAGTTGGAGATATGAAGACTACTTTGACATCAGACATGGAGATGTAGAGTTTGGAGTTTGATCAGATCATTTCCTGTCTTGTTTTGGGGATTACAGTTAAGAGATTGGATGAATCTCGGAGGAGATCTTGAACTTGGGACTTCTAACATTGTTAAGACTGCTACAGACATGGGGACTTTGGAAGTTAGACAAACTATATTTTGCATTCCATCATATTTAGGTATGGCCCCAATGACTCTCAACAAGCCTGTGTGGGTCAAGGAGTGGAATGTGATGGTTTGAATATGGTTGGCCCAGGGAGGCATTATTAGAAGTTGTAGCCTTGTTGGAGTAGGTGTGTCACTGTGGATGTCAGCTATAAGACCTCATCCTAGCTGCCTGGAAGTCAGTATTCTGCTAGCAGCTTTCAGATGAGGATGTAGAACTCTCAGCTCTGCCTGCACCATGCTTGCCTGGATGCTGTCATGCTCCTGCCTTGAAGATACTGGAGTGAACCTCTGAATCTGTAAGCCAGCCCCAATTAAATGTCATCTTTATAAGAAAAAAAATAAAATAAAATAAAATAAAATTGTCTTCGCAAGACAATGTCAAAGAAGGCAAAGGGAAGTGTTTAGCAATGAAGACCAGATAAGACATTTCCTATTCTTCTTAATATCTAAAACTTTTGAATGGTAGTATTGGCATTTTCTAATCAAGAGTCTGAAGGCTCCAGAAAATTCTTTCTAGACAGCATGCAGAGTGACTGAAGGACATGGTTTTGATTTCTGTGGTCTGTTTGCCAGTCCAAAGTCAACCCTTGTTTCTAATCTTTATAAATCTACCATATCACTGGGCTCCCAGCATGAGACCCTTTCAACTACACTGAGCCAGAAGATAGATTTTTCACTTATTTATTTGATCCATCTTTGGATTATTTCCAGCCTATCCATCCCCAAGATAACAAAGGAATCGACCCTTTCAGGGTGGATCAGGGTCTAGTTTGGCAGTTTTTAAAATCTGCAAGGCCCTAGTAAGCGGGGGAGGTAAGGAAGGAGATATGAATCCATGGGAGAAGGCAGAATGAAATAGAACCCACAGCAAAGGCAAGGACCCAGGGCAAGTCTGGGAGGGGAGGTCAGGTCAGGCCCACATTTCCTCTCTGCTCTTTATTATGAAGGCACATTTTAATACTGTTATGAACCTGATATTGAAAAGATTACATTACAATCCTCAAGAGAGAATGGTCCTCTCCCCTTAAGTTCTTTAACTGTATGTGCTCTCTACTTGTAGTTTTAAAATAATCATCTTTTAAACAAAAGGGAATGACCTATCCAAGGATACATGAATCCTAAACTCTTACACCTCAGATGCTGGAAAGGAGATTGAAGGGCACAAAGCTGTCACCATGGCTCTTTCTAGAAAGGAAGCTCTAAGGGAGCTGTTCTCAACCTATGGGCATGACCCCTTTGGGTTCAAATGACCTTTTCACAGGGGTTGCAACATAGGGTTTCACAGGGATATCCAACATAGCAGATACTTACATTATGATTCATAACAATAGCAAAGTTACAGTTATGAAATAGCAATACAATAATTGTATGGTTGGGGGTCACCACACCATGAGGAACTGTATTAAAGGGCTGCAGCATTCGGAAGGTTGGGAATCATTGCTCTAAGGTGTCATGACTTTACCAGATGTCACAGTGGAAGAAAGTGACTATATCCCATGATGCTCCTGGGAGGTGGGAAGGGTTGTGCTTCCTTAGGGTAGCGATGGGAGAAAGGAGAGGCATGTGGAGGAATAGATTGTGAACATTGTAGTGTTTGGAGTGTTGATTCAGACTCCTACAGCCATTGCACTATTCTCCAAGTTCAGTGCCACCATTAGCATAATAGGGGCTCCATACTTTTCCAATGTGTGCTGATATTAACCATGATGGACTATGATTGCACTCTCTATCTCTCCCTCCTTCCCCCTTCTCTGTCTTACACACACACACTTGGAGTTTTGATAGCTGAGCACTTAGCCTCCTGACAGATGAAACACACATGGGTCAATACCATCCAAACAACCTGACATGAAATTGATCTTCCAAGGTTAGGCCTAGAGGAACAGGTATGAATGGAGCACTTGCCTTCTGTGAAGATAATCCTTTCAGCATCTGGGCAAGGGGAGATACAAGAGCTGACATAGGTATCTAAGCCACCCACCCATGTTTGTTTTGGTGACAGGACACCATCAAGGGACTGTTGTTTATGTGGGCTGTCAGTATATAACTGTACAATTATATCAGGGACTGACGCATTGCATTAAAAAGGCAGAAAGACTAAACTGCAAAAGAACCTGTTTGGGTAAGGAACTGTTAATGGTCGTAAAGAAAGAAAACATGTCCTAGATGGAACTTCCCACCGTCTTCCAAACAATCCGTCAATGTGTGCAGGGCAGGAGCTCAGAAAAAAAAAAAAAAGTGACCAGAACTCCCATTCGTGCTTAGCAATAAAAGTCAACCAATAAAACACAGACTAATCTTTTCTTTATATATTTTCAAATCGAGCTGTGAATATTTGGACATTTTGGAAGCAGCATTTGGCCTGGGATTCTCTTGGCATGGCTTTGGCCCCATGTTAATCTTCAGAAGTAGGAGAGAAGTTTGACCCTTTGTCAGTGATGGTTTTTCCATGACTTTATAGTTACCAATATGTGTGTGGAGAGGGAGGGGTAGGTGCAGAACAAAGTCAAAGTGGTGGGCTTTGTCTGATGGCGTGAACAGGGCATTTCTGTCTTGAGCCTCACTGCACTGGGACAGTTGTAAATGAGACATGAGCTAGTGCTGCCAGAGACCAATTGCATGAACCTCTCATCTGAACTGTGCTGCCATCAGGATAGATCTGACATCATTGAGAAAACTGGTAGAAAACAAACATTTTTAGAATGGCAGATCCTTCTTTGGTTTCTGTAATTCTAGAGTGTGTTGGTATCAGAAACCTGAAAAAGAAACACATACAAAGACAGGGATATAGTTTAGAAACCACCGATCTGGAGTTAAATCCAAAATCCACCTAGTTTCTTCTCCGTGTCACCCTGGCCACACATCCGTTCCATATTGAGTTGCATGAGAAATTCTACTGTGTGTTAGCCAAGGTTCTCTAGAGGATTGGAATCAATGGAAAGGGATTTATTAGACTGGCTCAACAATGACAATCTGGTGCTGAAGGTCTCAGGTGGGGGCAGGGGTGTTCTGAAGAACCACTTGTCTTAGATCCATGTTGGAAAGCTGAAGCAGCTGAATTCTGATGTCAAGGAAAGATGAAATTAATGGCACCAGAGGCAGCAGCAGAGTAGATACACTCACTCGCAAGAGGTGAAGACAAGCAGGCAAAAGGCAGTAACTTTCTCCTTGGACCCCTTACATCTGAAACAACACTGAAATTATCAACCAATCTAGGGGAGGGTTTTAGCCCCTCAATTAAATCTTCCAGGAAATGCCCTTTACCCACACACCCAGAGATAAGTCTCTTAGTAGACTACAGATCCAGTCAAGTTAGCAACCAAGATTAACATTCACAAATCCCCAACCCTGGGAAATACCAGCAACTATAATATGGGGATGGGGTCATGAAAAATAAGAAAGTCTCACCATGCAGTTCTGTTCTGATAAAAAAAAAAAAAAAGCTTGAGCTCATAACATTTTGTTTAATTTCTTAATTTAGTCTCTTATCCATTAAGAAAATTCAGCCACGGTTTGTTAATAATAGAAAAACTCCACATAACAAACCATCCTAAGATACTGAATATTATTTTATTGATCAGTGTCTAGCAGGAAATCTGACTCATAAGTATTTGAAGTCAGCTTGGTTCAAATGCACTTGTTCTTCACATATAGAGAGTGCCATTTATTGCACACCATAAGGACATGAAATATTTAACCTTATAACCTTTATAGTGATTTTATATATTTCTAGAATTTAGTTCAGTTGTGTACAAGTAGTATATGTTCAAAATAAGTAAATGAATCATATCGTTTTTAACCTTGGGCATTTTTATTGCACATATGCTACCCTAACACCCAAGCCATTCTAAATATAATTCCACGACTGCTTAATGAGTCAAGTTTCATGAGATGCCTCATTCCTTTACTCTCACTAGAGTGAAGAATGATTCAAATTCAGAACCAAGAAGGTGAGGATGTCTTTTCCTGCTATCTGGTCCCATAGGTCACTGAGCCTGCTTCCTTTCCTACTTCCCCAATACACATCCATCCATTCCATAAACTACCGAGCTCCTACCTGCTCCAACACCAGTCACTAAAATGCTAACTCTCCTGGAAGTTTTGTCCCCAAAGAGAAAAAGTGCTTACACCCTGATGGTTTTCCCTCCTACTACAGACTCCTGTGACATGATTTGTGCTGCATTCTACAAGGCTGGGGTCACCAGCTTTCAGATGCTGGAGCTGCTCCCATGGACTGTGTGGTGATCTGTCTTTACACAGTGAGGCAGGCTATTAGCCATCCTAGCTGTCTGCAGATTCATTTGGGGTTTGTTAATATTTGTGCTTGTTTGCAGTACTGGGGATGGAACCTAGGGCTTCCCTTTATCATTCACCTAGCAACACCTTAGCCCTCCGTTTTGTTCTGTGTTACTTCTAATGACCTATAAGTCAAGAGACACAGGAATTCTGCCTCACTTGAGCAACACAGCACCAAGCCTGATTGAATATTTAAAAAATATCAGAGCTTAGGCTTATAGAGATGGCTCAGTGGTTAAGAATACAAGCTGCTTGCAAGTACCTGAGTTCAGATCCCAGCACTCATGTCAGAGGGCTCACAACTCTAGTTCCATGCAACTCTAAATCCTCTGGTCTCTGCCATTACCCCCACACACGTAATATACACTAACACAAACATGCACACACACATGTAAATATAAGTAGGTCATAAAACATTAGGGATGGTGGGGAGTATAGCAAAGTGGGATTTAATTTTCCAAAAGCCTCAGGCCATGCATTTACATAACTTAGCAAATAAAAGTCTCAATCTTTCCAAACTATTGTTCAAATTTCATTCTACACGAAGTACATCTGCACAAATCCATGCTGGCTTGCAGTCACACTTACACCCAATCTGTGCCATGCCCCAAAGGAAGTGCACACAGGGGTGTCGAGGGGCAGGGTAAATTTGAAACAGCCCATTGCCCATTAACTGGTTTGTAGCGCAACAACAAAGCGAGAACTAACAAGGCACGATCCCTGAACGGCTGCTTGAGCAGAAATGCTTAAGTTCTCCACAGTCTGTAAATCGCTCCAGCTGTGCTTTCACGGTTTACGAAAATTGATAGAGGCAAACTCTAGAGACAAATTAAAATCCTAGATCTGCTCAGGCACGATTTTGCAGTGAAGGTGCTCTGCTATGTGGCCAAGTCTACAACTGCATGAAGAACTATGGGCTGGGCCTCCACTGTCACCATTTAAAGTCCATGTCATCTACCCAGTGGGATAAAGATGGGTGCACATCAAAACATTGAGCAGTCCAGGAAACAGGGTCTGGTCTATAGCTGTGATTCACCAGGAGGGGACAAGGGCAGACTATTTTATTTTGAGAAAAGTAATAGAAGGCCACGGGGACATGCCCTATGGGTACCAGAGCATGAACAGTAGGTGAGGAGTGCCATCTTTTGGCAGTGGGGTGCCCTGGCATTCTCAAAGTCAAAAAGGGTTTTGACCTCCTGGATGTGGGGCTCGAGGCAATTTAGCAACATCTCTAAAGCTTTTTCCTGGGTATCCTTGGGTGGCGTCTTACTTGGAATGAGACTTCTTGGACTTCCTCACATCCTGCTCAATTAGTTATGGCTGATGTTAGCTACCATTGCTCTCTATTGCTCCCAGGGAAAACAGGGGCACAGTTAGGAAATACTGGAAAACAAGAGTGCATTTTTAAACCACCACGTATTTAGGAATTGGTTGAGTTTGCACAGGAGAATCAAACAGAAAGTCCAATTGATCTTGGGCAGCCCTTGGAGTCTAAGAGCCCTCAACTTACCCCAAGCTATGACATCTTGGAGATTTAATAGTACCTGGTTGGATAAGCATGGAATTTTCCAGAGGAATAAATTAAACAGGCATGTAATACAAACAGCATGCAGGTATTGGTGTGTGTTCTAGAGATCTCCCACCTTGAGAAAAGTCTAAATATAACTGCATTGGTACCCACTAATCTTAGTAAAAGGAAAAGGTTTCAGAGACTAGGAATGGACCAAAAGACAGGGGTTCCGACACCATGGAGGAGCTAGGAATAAAACACCCTCATGCCACTGAAACGAAAAGAGTTTCAAAGAGCACAGTGAGAGGTCCTCTACCCACCCCTCAGAACACCCACGGTTAAGAGGAAGTAGTTGAAAAGGTTTGGAGAATGTTTTCCTGGGAGCTCTGGAGATAATCACCACACACAAAGGAAGTGACAGGCGTGGAAGGTCTCACGGCTCCACAGGCCGCAGAGCCCCACTTTGTCTGACCATGCAGTGTAAGTCCAAGTTTTACACTTGTATGTCTCGTGCCATCATTAGAGTACCTCAGGGACACCAAGCAGCAACAGGGAGAAACCTGGAGAAAAATCCAAGGAGCAAACCAAACCAAATAGATGGGAGTGCTGACATAGTAAATGGAGCTTCCCGAAATAACAGGCTAAGGAGGACTGCTGTGGTGTTTGTCACATATTCAGAAAATATCTATGTGATGATACACACCTTTAATCCCAGGATTCACAAGGAAGAGGCAAGTAGATCTCTGTGAGTTTGAGGTTAGCCTGGTCTGGTCTACCTAGTGAATTCCAGGATAGATAGGGCTGCGTAGAGTGACCCTGTAAACAACAAAGCAAAACAAAAAAAGTGAAAAGTGAATGAATGAATGAATGAATGAATGAATGAAAATAAAAGACAAAGACCTCGTGTATGTGAAGCTGGGAGATGACCCGCCATCTGGGAAGATCCCTGTCACATAAGCAGAGGACCAGAGAGCAAATCCCCAACACTCATGAAGAAAACCTATCAACTTAATTGATGGTTAGAGTGACAGACAGAACCCCAGAGCTCACTGGTCAACCAGCCTAGCCAATCAATGAGCTCCAGGTTCAGTTGAGTAAAAAGCCCTATCTCAAAAGAGAAGGTCCAGAGAGATCAAGGAGGACATCCTGATATACCTCTATCTTCACTAACAGTGATTTGGTCTCATCCTTTTATCTCTCAAACCCAGATGTCCCTCCCTGGTCTCTTATTGATGGACAGTTTTGAGAAGACTTTGAAAGATTCTTGGGTCTAAAGAGATGGATGAGGAGTGAAGTGCATTTGCTGTGCTGGTAGCGGACCCAGGTTTGGTTTCCAGCATCCATATTAGACAGATCACAACAGCTCACAACTCCAGCCCAGGGCATCTGATGCCCTCTTCTGACTCTTGTGTGAACAAACATGCATGTAGCACACACACACACACACACACACACACACACAAACAAACAAACAATACATCTTAGAAAAAATTTAAATTTATTTTGATCAGGTTACATTCATTGATAGGAATAAGCTTTTATAATGAAGTCCTCCAAGGTCAGCTCTCCTCCCAAGGACACTGAGAGACATCTACAAGCCATGTTTTCTGCATAGGAGCCATATTTGTTACCTCCTTCACTCATGACCACCCACACTGGCTTCATATACAATTCCAACCCAGGAGGAAGCAGATAAGAGTACAACATTGCTACCTCAAATTCACAGGGTTTCTACAGTCTAACTGAACCAATGGTGGGAAGGTCTAGATCCAAATGATGAATTTTACTTTCTAAGTGCCCCACCAACGATATTGCTCCTATATGCCTCTGCAATCATGCATAGGTACACGTGATAGCCCCTCTGAGATAGTAAAACCCTGGCTTCACGTCAATACCAGGTCAACAAGTAGCAGAGACAGCAGTGTGTACCTGGAAATCCATTCATCTATTCCACAAATGTGTTGAGTTCCCATTAAAGCTTCCATGAGCCTTTTACCTCAAAGGATCATCCCAACTCAACACCCAAATAGCCACATGTGGTGGATGCTACCTGTGTCTCCACTGGAGAGACAAGAAAGCTGAAGCCCAGAAGGGAGAAATAAATTCTAAGCCAAGGAATATGTGGATTTTTTTATTTATTGTTGCTGTTTATTTGTTTGTTAGTTAATGCTTATTGATGTTTATTGTTTGTTTGTTGCTGTATTACTGTAATGGAAGGGATTAGTGGGCAGGAGAATATAGGAAAATGAAAATGCGAAAAGAAGTTAAACAGCTGAGGAAGATCAGACAGGAGAGATAAAATAAAAATAATAGGCAGGTCACAACAGACACAGACCTGCTAAAACAGGTTTTTGTTTTTGTTTTTAACCTCTCAAAATTCTCCAAAAGTGGTCATTAAAAAAAAAAAACTGGAAGCAAAGATAACATCTCAAATTTTTAAAATATTTACACAATGGAATACTATTCAGCTATTAAAAAGGAGGACATTGACTCCCAGGATTATAGGATCAGAGCCAGTCCCACAACACCCAGCAGAAGTTTCACTCCCAAGCACTCTAACAGGTCCAGGATCATAGGAACAGGAGTGAGGAAGACACAACATCTGCCTCAACACCTGAAGTAATGAGACCCAGGCACCCAGGAACTCTGCCCCAGTGGCACAGGTTCCTTCTGGTCTGAGCTGGTGCTCTGAGCAGGTCTTGGGTGCAAACTCTGCAGCCAGTCCCACAACCCCCAGAAGAAGCTCCACTCCCAGGTGCTCTAACACACCCAGGTCTGCAGGATCCCAGGATCCAAGGAACGTGGTCACACCAGGATCTCAGGGTCCCAGAGGCAGCTTGACTCCCAGGAGCTCAGACACAGCCAGGATCTCAGGATCACAAGATCCCAGAATCATAGGATCACAGAGACAGCTGAATTCTAAGGAGTCCTGACAAACAGGATCACAGGAAGGACAGGACCCAGTCAGATATAGTGAGGGCAGGAAGCACTACAGATAATCAGATGGCAGGAGGCAATTGTAAGAACATAAGCAACAGAAATTAAGGTTACTTGGCATCACCAGAGCCCAATTCTCCCACCATAGCAAGTCCTGGATAAACCATCACACTGGAAAAGCAAGATTCAGATATAAAATAACTTCTCATGATGATGTTAGAGGAATTTAAGAAGGACATAAATAACTCCCTTAAAAAAAAAATACAGGAGAACACAGGTAAACAGCTAGAAGCTCTTAAAGAGGAAACACAAAAATCCCTTAAAGAATTACAGGAAAACACAATCAAAGTTGCGAAGAAGATGAACAAAACCATCCAAGATCTAAAAATGAAAATAGAAACAATAAAGAAATCACAAAGGGAGACAACCCTGGAGTTAGAAAACCTAGGAAAGAGATCAGGAGTCACTGATGCAAGCATCACCAACAGAATACAAGAGCTAGAAGAGAGAATCTCAAGTGCAGAGATACCACAGAAAACATTGACACAACAGTCAAGGAAAATGCAAAAAGCAAAAAGATCCTAAGCCAAAACATCCAGGAAGGGAGAACAAACTAATAATAAGAATATTTCTAATCACAACCATTCACCCCTTTCTTTGAATCTTGCAATGTATTTAAAGGTATATAATGTCTTCACCTTCATTATTCCAATCAAATATGGAAGGTGGGCAAGAAGGGAGGAAGAGGGGAGGAGAGGAGAGGGGAGGGGAGGAGAGGAGAGGGGAGGGGAGGGGAGGAGAGGAGAGGGGAAGAAGAGGGGAGGGGAGGAAGAGGGGAGGGGAGGGGAGGGGAGGAGAAGGGAGGAGAGGAAGAGGGGAGGGGAGGGGAGGAGAAGGGAGGAGAGGAAGAGGGGAGGGGAGGAGAGGAAGAGGGGAGGGGAGGAGAGGAGAGGAGAGGAGAGGGGAGGGGAGGGGAGGGGAGGGGAGGGGAGGGGAGGGGAGGGGAGGGGAGGGGAGGGGAGGGGAGAGGAGGGACTGGAACTCTCCCAGCCATGTGATTTTTCAAACCAAGAAAGGGAGCCTATGGAGCTGCCACCTTGATCCTGGACTCTCAGATCTGTGAATAAACATTTGTTGCTCATGCTCCCCGCCTATCCTGTACAGCAGTCTGAGCTGAGACCTTCTCCTTACTCTTCTTCATCCTCCCCAGGACTTGAATTGTTTGTCATGTATGTATCTCTACCAAGAAAAGAAATTACACATTCTGCCCTTTGATTGATTGTTTTCTTAAAATCTGAGATAAAGAGATTCCCATCGGTTTTCAATAATTTTGTGTTAGAAAAATTAAAAAAAAAAAAAGAAAAAAAAAAAAACAAGGACATCATGAATTCTGCAGGCAAATGGATGGAACTAGAAAATATCATCCTGAGAGAGGTAACCCAGAGCCAAAGGACATGCATGGCATGTACTCACTGATAAGTGGATATTAGCCAAAAAGTACAGAATATCTAGGATACAACCCACGCACTGTAAGAAGTTTAACAACAACAGGAAGGCCCAAGTGAGGATGCTTCAATTCTACTTAGAAGGGAGAACAAACAAATATAAGAATATTTCTAATCACAACCATTCACCCCTTTCTTTGAATCTTGCAATGTATTTAAAGGTATATAATGTCTTCACCTTCATTATTCCACAAATATGGAAGGTGGGCAAGAAAGATACCAGAGTTTATATTTGGCCATTTAAGAAACCTAGATTTAGGGCCTGGAAAGATGGCTCAGTGGTTAAGGGACCTGCCCTTCCAGGGGACTGGAGTGCCAGACTGAGAGTGTGTGTTTGTGTTTTGCCTTTATCAGTAGATTACCGCAGCTGCCATGGTTGTCTGTCTCGGACAGCTGGCACACTGACAACTGGAACCTACATGCAAGACACACTAATGGTTTCCTGACATTTCTAATTCATTTGACCTTGGTTGGCTCTCTTTTAAAAAGTAGATATAAGATCTTACTTTTATATTTTCCTTTATATACCACACTCAATTTCTACCCTGAACAATACTCCTCATTAACACAGGGCATTGAGTCACTGTTACGAATGAAGCCAAGAGCTGTGTTGGATGTTGTTTCCAGTTGTCAGATACTGCAGTTAGCTGTCGTGTCTCCTTGGGCACCTCCTGACTGGGACATTCTCTCCTGTTTTCCTAGTTGTTTTAATGATTGTGACAGTTCAGAGGAGGACCGGCCAAATATTTCATAATCTGTCCTTCAATTTAAACCTGTTTGATGGTTTTATCACAATTAGACTGAAATTACAGGTTTAAAGAAAGAAAACCACGGAGGTTAAATGCCATTTTTATCACATCACACCAGAGACAACTACTGTCACTGTGACCAGTGGAGGCTGCTCTTGCCTTTACCACAGGCTGGGACTATGTTTGTCAGTCTCTTTCCCTGGACTGTTTTCTATTGTTCCCCCATGCTGTATTCTTTGGACAGAAGCCACCACAAGGAGCCCAGGCTTTGGTGGTAAAGAACATGCATATGTTCCCTTTTTGAAAGGAAGACATAGCTATGTAAATTATTTTAAATTCTTCTGCGGAGGAGATTGTCACTCTTCTCCTACTTATTTATGCATTTATTCATTGACTGACTTGAATAAGTGTGAAATTGTGAATAATTTTCCTATATCTCCTGCCATACAATTAACACATGCACACACACACGTACACACATACACACACACACACACACACACACACAAACACACACAAGATTATTCTGTCATTGGTCATATATTCTTTTGACATAGCTCCAGAAATTCAGGGCTTTATTTTTTGCTATTCACTAGTTGGTTGGATAGATGTATAGATGAATTTATAAATGAATAATGGATAGATGATAGATGGATGGATGGATGGATGGATGGATGGATGGATGGATTGATTGGTTGGTTAGATCATCAGATGTTGGTTAGTTGGTTGATTAGATGGCTGAATGTTTGGTTAGTTGGTTGTTTAGATGGTTAGAGGGTTGGTAAGTTGTTTGGTTAGGTGGCTGTTTGGTTAGATGGTTATATGGATGGTTGGAGAGCTAGTTGACTCATTTAGTTAATCTGTTAGTACCTCCTTACTTTCTGACACAAAAAAATACTCTGGGTTCATCTTATTCCTACTGCTGCTGGTTCACGTGCCTTTCCCAAAGCATATGTTGGAAACATAATCTCCGTGACTAGTTTTGAGAGGTGACATCTTTAAAAGGAGAGTGGGCCACTGATGTACGAAGGTTATTATCATGAGAGTAAGTTTATAAGTGGGTCCTTTATGAAAGAATGTCTTTGAGGATCTCTCATTTACTCTCCTTCCCTCTTTTCTCTGTCCCTTTCTAGAATTCTGGGACTACCTTCATATACTTTTAGCTTTTGCCCTTGTTTTAATATAAAATATCTCCTATAGGTACATGTGTTTGAGTCCTTGGCCCCCAAATTGTAGTGCTGTTTTGGAAGGTTCTGGAACTTTTTAGGAAATGGAGCCTGGTCATAAAGTGACTAGGGTGGGCCTTGAGGTTTGATAGCTGAACTGAGCTTCCCATCTCTCTCTGCTTTCTGACCGCACAAGAAATATTGCCAACCCACCTGATTGATGCTCTGTTGCAATGCTTTCTCTGTCAGGAGGGACTGTATTCCTTCTTAAGCTCTAAGCCAAAAGGAAAAAAAAAAAGGAAAAGGAAAAGACATGTGACTCTTTACTCCCTTAAATTATTTCTTGTTGGGTATTTGGTTACAGCAACAAGAAAAGCAACTAATACAGACTGGAATGCCTTTGGGTATACAGTTCCACTTCACAGGAGTTGCTGAGTACACTTTGCCATGAGTCTAGGGTTTCTGGTATCACCAGGATTTCTGTCTGGACTCTTTTTCTCCTCTCTGGTCCTTATGATCTCCACTGAAAGAATTCAGATGAGGCACAGGCAGAATAGTGTAAGAGACAATAGAATTTATTAAAGTACAGTGCTCTCTCAAGGGCTAAGAATAGGCGATAACGGCCAAAGGGGCTTCAGTCTGCTTGTTAGGTGAGCTTTCAATTACTTTCTAAAATCCTTTGAACAAATAGCTTTTCTTGAGGGTCTTTGTCCTATCCAGGTGATTGAAAGGCCTGTTTGATGGTCTCTTCCAGGAGAGACAATGGTGTGTGTTTGTTCTCTATTGGAAAGCACTCTACTCTACAGTATTTTGGGGATCCTAGAGCCAAGTTTAGATAATTAGCCATTGATAGTCTTGTAGACAGTTCAGAGTGTCTCCTCCCAGGGCCAGAGATATGAGTCAAGTCCCCTTATTTAACTGATAATTAAAGCCCTATTGTTCTAGTCTTTAGTTTCACAGGCTGCTGACCATGAGGGAAGGGTCTAACTCCCAGTGCCCTGCAGAGATGCTAAAGTCTAGTTGCCTAACATGGACCTTGACCCCTCACTCCATCCCTAGTTTGTAGGAGGCAGCACTTGGGAAAGGAAGGATGTTATGAAGGTTTGTTTATACTATAAATGGTCTGGTTTTATATTTTCTTGGGACCCTTATTCTTTTCCTCTCAAGTGATTTCTCGCTTCTCAAATAGGACTCTCTGCCCTATCCCCACTCCATCACTGTATATTTAAAGCACTTAACAGGCTTACAACTAGAAAGGTTGTCTCAGCATGAACCCTGCCTTGACTAGATATCCATGTTTGATCTGGAGGTCCCCAAGGCAGAACATAGCTGACATATGCATGGAACAAAAATGAGAACAGTAAATCCAGATTCCCTGAAAGCAGAGGGAAATGTGACCATAAATACAATGCTCCCATGTAGTACCTCCAGGGGTGGGACGGAAACACAGTCACACAGGGTAACAAGGCCGCTGTGAGAGCTTTGGCTTTAGTTCTAAGAATTGTGGAGGAGCACTGAGGAATTCCTTTCCAGCTATTCAATGGAAACATCAATTCAAACTGATACAGCTATTTTATTTTGAGCCCACTATGGAAATCCTAAAACTACCATTTGACTCTACACAAAAGAACACACCAGAGACTCTACAACTATAGAATGCCATACACTGTGAGCATCTTGGCTTTGGAGTATTTCTATGAGATTTGAAGAGAGGCTAGAGGCCCTCAGGGGGATTCCTCAGTGCTATTTTTAAGTACCTAAGACAGAGAAGAGTCCCAACACCTTCCTTCGGCTCCTACGGAGGTGCTTGATGGTTCATTGCCAGACATACTGTTAGTATCTGGTAACTGATCTAAAGACAGAGGGAAGGTAGTGAATAAGGGAGAAAGTCTACTTGCAGGAGTTTAGTTATTCCTCTCATGAGACAGTATCTATGCCAAAAGCTCAAATTTCTTATGACCCTCTCCAGGTTTCCTTCTTCTCTTTCATTCACAAGACCCTACATGTTGTATCTTAGGCACTTCCAGCATCATTTACCCAACAATTAGAGCTGAGAAGGGTTTGGAGTCTACAGCTCATCACAAAGCATCCTGTAAGTCCTGAGACCAGAATTTCTCTCTCCAGTGTCTTTTCTGCCCCGTAGAATATTCCTGGGGGAAGGAGTGAACTGCTGATAGAAGAGAGTTCAGAGCCATTCCTACCCATAGGAGCTGTGTGGCCCTGGTTGATTTACTCAGCCTCACATTCCTTAACCATACAATGGGGAAAGGGTGAAAAACATCTGACTTAAGCTTAGGGTAACTTAAGCTTAAATGAACTAAAGAAAGCTAAGTGTCCAGAGCACTGCATGGCAAAAACTTTGCTTTTTCGGACATCCCTGTCCTCTACATAAGATCTTTGGGTATAAAGACTATATTCCACTCAATTCTGCAGCTCCTTTGCAATCTAGTATAGATCTGTGTTAATGAGGTTCAATAGCTTTGAGTTAGACTGATGAATCTATGAAGAGTACCATGTCAGCTCTGAGTTGTTGGAGGGAAAACACACACCCACACACCCACTCACATTAGCTTTCAGCAATCATGGTGTCCCTTCAGGCATGGGTTATTCTCTGGTGATGAACTGTTCCACTGCTCACTAGTAAACACGGACTCAGGGACTGCTGATTAAAAGCTCCAATGCCAGGAAAGATGGAGAACCAGTAGGCTCAATAGTTTCCACCTGTGATTTACAAAATAACTGCCTGACTCCACACAGGGGATCTCCAAGGAAAACCAAATATTCAACTTGCACTGTGTTTTAAAGACATACAGATTTTACCAGGGTTCACAGTGGGCTGTTGTATTTTTCCCCAAGTCTTGTATTAAAGGGAAATTGTGGTTATTATAAATAAAGGTAGAAACAATGCCTGACCTACCACTGAGAGGGGGGTCCCCCTACACCACTTTAATTTCTCTCTAGGGAGCCTTTCCAAAGACAGGCCGAATGGCCTGAAAAACATGAAAAAACAAAGACTGCCCAAACTACCTGCAACCAGGCTCTCCATGTGTTGGCTTGCTGCACATTATACTGATTCCGGGATCTGCTGCTTCCACAACAGCGTGGAAAGGAAAGAACCTTGAAAGCTGACCTCACAGTACAACAAATGAAGCTTCAGAGACGATTACCAAACGGCCCTGCTGGGTCACATGAAAACAACGTGGCCGGTGGCAATAGCCCAGCTAGGCTCACTTACAAAGACTTAATGTCACCTGCCAAAGTGCGCCCACTTCTTGTGACCTCTCCTGGATCAAATGCTCCCAGCTGCACTTGGGACCAGAAACGAACTTCCAAATGATTGTGCTTCTTGGGGAAATTCTTGAGAAGTGCTAATGTGCCTCTGAATGGCCAATCGGGAGACAGTGGTCAGAACCGGGAATGGATGTGTAGGCCATCCAAAATTCTCTTCCTTTGAGCTGTGTTTGAAGCTACAAGCAGAGCTAAGTAAACAAGAAAAGCCTCAGTCTAGTGACTTCTGGGTTGGCCTTGCTGACTGCTACTGTTCGGTTTTGGAGTGTCCCCCTCCTGAAAGCGTGGTGATGCTGGTGACCATCCTCAGCAGGGTCAGGAACTGAGGTGGAACACAGTGCAAGAAAGACAAAGGCTGATGACCTCTGTAGTGTAACTCTCTTACTGTTCTGGGGGCCAGCTGCTGATGGTCTCTGGCAATTTAACTCTCTTTCTATTCTGTGGCTAAAAGCCCCTGGTTTCTGGAAATTAACTCCAGCTGATATCAGCAAGAGATTAAGAAATAAGGCTTAGTTTCCCTCTGGCTCCAAGGCCCCTTGCTGGCCAGATGAGAAGCTTGGAGTTTATTAACTCTTCATGAATTCAAGCACACTCATAGGCACGCACACACACACAGAGAGACACAGTTTGGCTGGGCCCAACCACCTGTCTCAACAGTTCCACAAATGTTCACAAATACACACACACACACACACACACACACACACACACATAGACAGTCAGACATATATACATTTAGTGGATGGGCCTGAGTCCCAATAGCCATAGATATACATTTGGTGGATGGGCCTGAGCCCCAAATGCCACACTTTATTTCTTCTCTCTAGCAATTTATACCTTTGACAAAAGTTCTTTATAAATTTACCTCACATAAAATGTTACATAAGAGGGGAAGTTACAGAAGGATGTCAATAGTAAGTCAAAGCTGCACTTCATTCTATAAGATCATTATAAGTTCAAAGCAACAGTTATATATAGACTTGCTTTGTCATAGTGTACACCTGTGGCTTCATCCTTGGATCTGACCTAGAATAAATGTTTTTCTTTGATCACAGATCTACCACAGCTTATTTCTCTTCTTAGTGTAACTTATGAAAGCTTATTGCATTCCTTATTATTCAGCCTTTACTTACTATTCTATGAGGAGGGGCACATTCTATTCTTGATTCTAACTTTGTTACATCTTTCTGACAAAACCATCTCATTAAACTTTCTTCTTAAAATTATTTGAATCAAAGCAGGAATGCTATGATTAATTCACCTAATAAAAATTCATCTTCATGTTGATCAGCAGGAAATTTGCCCAATAGGATGAGCTGATGCCCAAAATTCATTAGGCTATGTAATAGTGACAGGAAAGGCATGTCAGCAGCAAGAAGCAATTCTGGAATGAGGTATCCAGGGCTGTGCCTCTCCTGAGTGCACCCGATGCAGTCATACAGAATGTGTGGCCATCTCCAGGAAACTTACCTTGCTTGCCATACCCTTCCCTAGATGACCTCTGTAGTGGGTTGGTCTGATGCTGCTTGTACTCTAATTCTAAATACTGGTTCCTTGAGATGTGGTTGCCCCCAAAGAGTAGATCCTCCTCAGGTACTCAAGGGTACTCAAGTGATGCTATGTGAATCTTCTCCTCAATCTAACTGATCAATAAAAGTCTAGAACTTGTGATTGGACAGTGTAAGGAGTAAGGTGGGACTGGAAGTTCAAAAGAATGTTGCAGGTAGGGAGAGAGGAAGTTGGTGGAGGAGGAAGCCACCATGGACCAGAACTGCACAGCCAGGAGAAACAGCAAGTAACAAGGGGCTTTATAGCTGGGGAATAAGTTAGTATAGCCCTAGATTTGCAGAAGCTAGACTGTGGCTTGGAAATAAAATTCCTGGATTGTGTGTCTTTTATAGAGACGTATTAGGATTATAAATTCCTACTATACCTTCTGTCAGTGGAACTATTGGGAAGTGATGGAGCCTTTAAGATATGATGCCTAGGCAATAAAACCTAGATTATTGAAGATGTGCCCTTGGAGGGGACATCGAGAGCCTTGCCTTGTCCTGCTTTGCTTTGCATCCTGGTCACTGTGGGCCTAACAGACCATTCTAAATGACCATAAATTGAAATCTCAGAAACCAAATAAGATTTTTCATCTTTGTGAGTTTGTTATCTCTGTATTCTTGTCACACTGATGGAACAGTAACACACTGTCAATCAGAAGGAACAGCAAGAGGACTGGGAAAGCAGGCCCTTGGAGCTAGACAATGGCTGTGAAAAGTGAGCACTGCCCCTACAGGGACCTGAGCTCAGTTCCCAGCATCTAGGCCAGAAGATTCATAGCTGGAACACTAATTCCAGAGGTACCTGATGCCTCTGGCCCCTGCATGTACATGCCCTGCACCTCTGCATGCATGCACAAGCACACACGATTAAAAATAAAATAAATCCTTTAAAATAAATAGACCCAGAAAGAGGTGGGGGTTATCTATGTTGGGTTGGAAGTGTATTTTTAGATCAGGAGATCATGTTGTTGCCACTTCAGTTTTTAAACATCCTAAAGTCATCTCCCAATCCCAGTAAATCAGATCTGAAGGAGAAGTCTGCTCAGGTACAGCACTGTCCTAAACGTTCCAGCTATCCCAGAATACAGCCAAGTTAGAGAAACAACAGCTCTGCCATCAGCATCTAGGGGAGAGGCAGAGGTGACAGAGAAAAGGCCAAGCTCTGCACCGGCCTTCCCAGAGCCAGTTCCACAGCCTCTGGAAGCCCAATCTACAGCACTGCTTATCCACGCTCACACACTCGGGTTGGCACTCGTCCTGACTGTTTCTAATGCTGCCCAGAGGGCAAACCGTTCCTGCAAGCGATTTCAGTGAGTCAACTGAGTATGCATAACTGAAAAGTTGCAGGCACAGCAACCAAGGCAGCCTTATTCAAAGACAAAGAGCTGTAATGAGAATAGACTAGAATTAGCCTCTGCTCAATTTCCAAGGGTAAAGAGCAACTGCCTCGCGGCCACCAGTGAGCCCCGCAGATGCCAAAGGCTTGGCATGGGCTAGGTTCAATTGTTTCTAAGGAGAACAGGAAATATTTATTTAGGATTAGAGGCAGCTGCTTCAATGGGACAGCTGGGGATGCTGGAAGATATAATTAAGAAAATTGTATGAGGGAGGTCTGGAAAGAGACCAGGAGGCAGGGGAGACTAGGTAAAAGTTGTTTGTATTGGGTTCTTCTGTGGGGGCAGCTGAGTGTTACTAGGCACTTAGAGGAGAAAAAGATAAATATGGCATCTAATTAGCAGCTGACTTGGGGGGTTGCGAGATCAAATACAGGGAGAATCCTATTATAGCTGCTGCTGTTGGTCCTCAAAACCCTCTTGTTGAGTGACTGCACCCATCCTAATGAGTGTCTGCTAGAGACAAAGGAACGCTGGTAACTCTGTCTCCGCTCAAGGCTCTTTTGCCTCCCCTTCTAGAAGGGAATGCCCTCTCCTAAGTCAGTGGCATTTGGGAAGGGATCAGCTGTTAAGATTATCATCATCAAAAAGTATGCCAGAATTACCAGAAATAAAAGAACTGAGCTGTGTGGAAAAAGAAAAAAAAAAACAATGACTCTTTTTGTTTTCTGGCCATATAAAATTTGAATTGTTTTAGCAAAATAAGGAAGTAACTCCTTTGCCATCCCACCTTCTGTAACGTGTATAGACACTGAGTGGTTGTTTCATCCTATGCTGGGACACACCACTGTCTTTTGTATCAAGTTAAAACTGATTCAATAAAAGAGAATTTATTATCATTTTTTCTGTGATGGATGTGTGTGTGTGTGTGTGTGTGTGTGTGTGTGTGTGTGTGTGTGTGTGCGTGCGCACGCGCGTGTGTGTTTCCTACATGTGTATATGCCTGGTCTCATGGTTTGCCTAGATGTGTATATATGCAAGCACACATGGGTGTCTTCCATGATAGCTCTCCACCTTTTAAATTGAGGTAGCATCTCTCAATAAACCAAGAACTCACTGTTTCATCTGGTGCAGGTAGCCTGCTTGTGTGGGGATGTCCTGTCTCTGCCTTCCATATGCTGGGCCACCACACCAACATGACATTTTAAAAAAGGTATTCACATCTTTTAATCAAATTACACTGATGCCTTATAAAATGTGAGGTTCAACATTTGTTTTCTTTTTAAAATATTCCTGAATCTCTGTTTTTTAAAAATTGTGTATTTATTTGATGTATATGAATACACTGTAGCTGTCTTCAGACACACCAGAGGAGAGGGCATCAGATCCCATTACAGATGGCTGTGAGCCGCCAAGTGCTTGCTGGGAATTGAACTCAGGACCTCTGGAAGAGCAGTCAGTGCTCTTAACCACTGAGCCATCTCTCTAAGAACCAACATTTATTTTCTTAGAATCAGAGCACTGGATAATTTCAAACACAGTTACTTGGCCAATAGATAATATGTACCTAAATAAAATATATGCAGAACTATAGATTGCAACTCACCAGACTTTCTTTTTTCTGGCTTTTGAGACAGGCTCTTATTATGTATTGGGGGCTAGTCTCTAATTCACAGCCATCCTACCCCCAGCCTCCTGAATGCTGGCATTCCAGGCATATCTACCCCACGTGGCATTTTTCATGGTCTTCATGCTTTTTTGCAAGTGTCTTACCTGCAGTCACCTCTCCAGTCTTCACCTTACCCATCTCTTATGATTCTGTGATTACAAGCAGGAAACAAGAGTGTTAGTGAGTTAGAGTTATTGTGGTGGTTCCAGGAACAAGAATTCTTTCTGATTACAGTTTCCTCTCCTACTATTTCAAGATGTAAGAATCAGAGGAGCAGCTAGATAAACCCACCTGGAAAACACATCTCTAAAGGTATGAGTGGCCTATTTTGGGGTGGGGGGGGGGATGCATGATTTTAATTAATCTATTATAACAATATAAAAACTCAAATACATTTAAAATAAATGAAAAGTGGGTTTCTGTAAAGAAAAAAGAAAATATTTGAAGAAATTGAAAGGAAATATAAAAATGAAAACAGGAACTTAAAATGTAAAAAATAATTCAGTATGGTTAGTAGTCAAATAAAATGATTAGATAAAATACATGAATACAAGGAGAGATCAATAGAATCTGCACACAATTTATTTGTTATTCAAAGAAAAAGTGTTTAAAGAATAGAATAGTGCCTATGTGATTTGGGGGTATAGACTGAAAATGGTAACCTTCATATGTGTATGATCTCAGACAAAGACTGTGGGACTAAAATGGTCTGTAAGAGCTGGAATTGCCTGCAATTTAGTAAAATTCATAAACATTCATAGTGAAGTAGCCGAGTGTAGCCACAGTAAGATAAAAGCCGGGGAGCTAATGTCAGAACACCAGAAGTGAACTGCGGAACGATTAAAAAAGAAAAGTCAAATTGAAAGCCAACAACAAGGCATGACACACAATTTTTCTACATAAAATTATGCAAGAAGTGGAATAAAATAAGTGTTAAATTCAAGTTCTATATTCAAGACACCACCTAGTGCAGCCAAGTTGTCTGTCCAGTGTTGCTCACAGGTTAGGCCTAGCCAGACTTGCAACTAGAACCCACATCTATGGCTTTCAGTCTCTTCTCCATATCTTTGCCCAGGCTACAGCAGGACATGATGGCCATTCTGAAAATCTATTCCTAGAGCAGCCTCTCATCAATAACTCCTCACTTGAGCAATAAAATATACAATATCAAAAGTAATTCTGTTGCACTGAAAATGCAGTGGTCGGTGCCACCCTTCCGGTTTGTTCTTGCTTCTCACTAATTATCATCACGTGAGCTATCACCAGGACAACCCTGTCTCCATCACAGACATCTAGCCACAGGAAGATTATCTGAATTTAAATGTCACTGGGAAAAAAAATATATCTGGGATCCCACACCCCTCAGGTGTCACGGCCGTGCTCAAATGTTCAAGAGTCATGGCAAACGGATGCCGCTATGGACCCCACGGACAGAGGATGTCCCTGCCAACGCCTGAAGCTGCCACCAGGGAAACAGGAGTCAGTGAAAAGAATCACAGCCCCCTGATTGAGTCAGCACGGCCCTCCTACCTGCTTTGCCACTGACCTCTCAACGAGAATTATTGAAGTTTCCAGATGCTGACTTACTCAAATCAGTAAATTCCAGTAAACTTAAATTTTAGTCTCTTAGTATATTTTACACAACAAAACTCCATACTTCGTTAGGAAAAGACCAAAAATTGACTAGCATTGGTGACTGGGATGGTGGCTCAGGAGTTAAGAGCACTGGCTGCCCTTCCAGAGGATCTGGATCTGATACCCAGGACCCACGTGGCAGCTCACAAGCATCTGTGACTCCAGTTCCAGGGGATCCAGAAGCCTCTTCCGACCTCTCCCATCTCTGGGTTTACTCATGGTACACATACATACATACATACATACATACATACATACATACGTGTAGGCAAGACGCTCATAAATGTAGTAACGAGTCAATAAATGTTTTGAGAAAATTAGAAAGTGTTTGCAGCCTCCTTGAGACTGTATGACTACCACTCTCCTTGTCACTGTCAGGCAGCTCATCAGACCAAAATCACTCATTTCTAAAGCCACCAGCGTAGTTCAGAGTTAAGGCATTCCTCATTGTAAAATGTCAGAGCTCATAAGAAGTGTCTACCTGAAGTCACTAGACTGCTTACTGAGTGAATCCTGGCTGTTCACTCCTCAATGGGCTGCTTCTCCTTCTCCTTCCACCCATGTCAATACCACTCCCAACCCACTCTCTTCCATACCTTTTCCAGGTCCATGGTTTTATTGTGTGACCCATTTTGGTTTAAGCAGGGATAACTGTATGATCATTGGCTTGACATTATCTTTCAGAGACTAGTGGGGTCACTTTGGGCACACAACTGCAGGAAATGACTGTCCCCTCCCTGAATCTCTCCATGGGAAATAGTCCACACGTGGGATGTAGGGTCTCCTGAGTCTACCCTCCATCCTTGTCTGGCTGTGGCCAGTATGTTTAAATTTCCCCCATGAGCCAGGTCTGAGCCAGGCTTGGAGTGTAGCTTTATACTTACTGCTCCTAATCCTCTCAACAGCTCTGCCTACATTTTATAGGTTAGGGAATGGGCTACAGAGGATAATGTTTCTTGCCCATTATAGGGTTGGCTAACTACCTTGATTTGCAAAGAACTGAGGAACTTTTCCAGGGTGCAGGAATTTCAGTGCTATGAATGGGTGAACTGAGACAACAAACAGCATTTGGGGTTGGGGTGGGGACATGTCACAAAACAACCTCAGAACCAAAAGCCAACTGAAGTCATTCTTGCCCCAAAGTTCAAGTGTGGATAGACTTCAGGGGAAAAAATCACATGTGGTTATGTAATAAAAAAAAAATTCTCTCCCCCCCCCCCCCACCCCCCATATATCTCTCATCATGACCTTATTTCCCTCTTCTGTTTCCAGTTATCACTGGATCCCAAATCCAACCTGAAGATTTAGAGTCTATGTGATCCTATTTTCTGTTTTTATTCATTCCCAGCTTTCTCCTTACATAAATTAAGCTTTGTGCTGACATTCCTGTGATTAGAAAAATCCCACAGGGTTTCAGGAGTGTTTCCTGGCTTGGCACCCTTCTGCTCCAGTCCAACCTTGCTGACTCATTCCCTCACATGATTTGCTGTGTTTCCTTTCAAAGATTCAGGTGAGTCCATTTCCCAGATCGAGAGAGACTCTAGTGCTACTCACTACTCGAACCCTGCCACCCTCACCTAACTGGAAGAAAAAGAAAATGTGAGCTCCACCCCATAGCCAGAGATTCTGAACTGCAGAGTGTATGCAAGTGCATTTGAGTTAGAGAGGCCCTAGGCTGTATGCCACCCATTATTCCAAGACATCACTAGCTAAGCATTCAAGTCCCTAGGAAGGGGCCACAGAAAAGCTCAATGGCTGCAGCCTGTGCTACATGCGCATAACACCTCTCTTCACTCCTAACACCAAACATATAAATAACATAACATAATATGAGAACTTCTGGCTCATTGTTAAAAAAAAAAAATCCTTCTAAGGTCTAATGAACAGTCCACATTCATTAAGAATCAAAACCGTGGGCAGTCTGTGGTGGCGCATGCCTTCAATCACAGAACTCAGGAAGCAGAGGTAGGCAGATATCTGTGAGTTCTAGGCCAGCCTGGTCTACAGAGTAAGTTTCAGGACAGCCAGAGAATAAGAAAACTTGTCTCAAAAAAAAAATTTACAGGAATTTCTCACCTGTGGAAAAATAACACAAAGGCACATAGAGTGATTCCTAATTTAAAAACATGTTCCTTTTGGAACAATGGAAACTGAGAGCAAAGAATAATTAATTTTAAAACTTTAAGTCAGACAAAATCTCAGGCTGGAAAGATGGGTCCTGAGTAAAGACCATGCATGGCTCTTTCAGAGGATCCAAGTTCAATTCCAAGCACCCACAACAGGTAGCTTACAGCCTCCTGTAATGCTAGCTCCAGGGGACTGGATATTCTCTTCCAGCCTCCAAGGGAGCATGCACACATGTAGCACAAACTGATAAAGGTAAATGCACACAGTTTTTAAAAGAAATTAAATCTTATGTTGTATACAGACCACATTTAAGGATAGGCCCTGTGTGGCATACCTCACCAGGACATGCTCACATACCTCACATGCTGAGAATGTGGCCTGTCCTTAAGTGTGGCCAATTCAAAACAAACTCAAGGGCATTTTGTTGTTTTTGTTTTTGTTTTTTGTTTTTGTTTTTGTTTTTGTTTTGTTTTGTCTCATATAGCTTTGTCTGGTTTTCTGTGTGTTTGTTGTTGGGTGTGGGTTTGCCTTACAGGTGTTTTTCTTCTGTATTCTGCTTTCTGATTTAAGTGTTTTATGGGATTAGTGTTTTTATGGGATCTGTGTGTGTGTGTGTGTGTGTGTCTTTCTGTCTCTCTCATCTGTCTGTTTCTATCTCTTTCTGTGTCTTTTTGTGTCTCTTGTATCTCTTTCTATCTCTCTCTGTCTATGTCTCTGTCTCTTTCTGTGTGTCTGTTTCTGTCTTTCTATCTGCCTCTGTTTCTTTCTATTTCTCTGTCTCTGATTCTCTCTGTGTGACTCTCTTTCTCTTTCTGTCTTTTTCTCTTTGTCTTTTCCTATTTCTGTCTCTCCTTGTCTCCTTTCTGTCTCTCCATCTGTCTCTGTTTCTTCTTATCTCTCTGTCTCTTTCTGTCTCTCTCTGTTTCTGTCTTTCTCTATCTCTGTCTCTCTCCCCATCTCTTTCTATTTCTCTCTTTCTCTCTTTGTCTCTCTGTCTTTCTCTGTCTCTCTGTCTCTCTCCATCTCTTTCTATTTCTCTCTTTCTGTCTGTCTCTGTCTCTGTGTGTGTGTGTGTGTGTGTGTGTGTGTGTCTTTCTCTGTGCCTATGAGTGCACATGTGTGATGCAGCTCATCTGTATGTGCTTCTTGTGCCTTTTCTTTGGTTCTTTTTTTCTGTTTATTTGTTTTGTCCTATTCTGTTCTGTTGGTTTGTTTTTATTTTTCTGTTTATTTTCTAATGGGAGTAAGAGAGGGTGTTGATTTGTATGGACAGAAGGGTGGGGAGGTGGAGGGTAGAATCTGGAATAAGATGAGGGAGGGAAAACAGTGATCAGAACATATTGTATAAAATCTATTTCCAATAAAAATTATATAAAAGTGAACTTAAAAAAAAACCATTAAAATCCATTCCCCAACTGGTAAGTACCACTGGATTGAAATTTTTTACATAAACACTGAACCAGTGACATCAAAGGGAGGATGGCACTCTCTTCCTAAGGTCACAGTGGATGACAAGGACGAGCTGGCAATCAAAGGAGTGACTTTTGATGTCTGTTCTCCATTACTCTAATTATGGAATGTGATGATTGTCTGTTTGCTGTTAACTTTTCTACAGCTCTGTGATTTGTGGCCAAATACTAAAGTTTTTCTTGATGGTGTAGTGATTCTAAGCAAGGACAAATGGTGAGAGATCCAGGGGAAGTGTGGAAATTGGTGGTACTCGGAGCACATCTCTCCTTGGCAGCCGTGGGTGATGGTGTAACAGTGATATGACAGCCCATAGCTACGGTTTTAAGCCCAACCACTTCGACAACATTTGACTGAATTAATCACTGCCCAATTCATTCAGCCCATCAATTCCCTTGAAGTTACATTTGATAGAAATAAAGTTAGTAACATCTGCTCTACCAACTGACTGATTTGTTTGCTTGCCTGTTTGTCTTTTAACTGGAAGGACAATATGCTTCTTATCAATAGCTTGAGAGATGATGCAAAGGTCACCAAAATTAAATTCTCTTCCTTAGGAGGCATGGGTAGCTTTTTGTGGATGACCACATGCATCCAGCAAGTAAGAGTCTGGGACCCGTTACCTCTCTAAGGAAAAGATACAATGGAAACCCCATGCCAACTTAGCCAATGATCTTTCTAATCTTAAAAGAAAATACTATTTTTTATATTTTCATTATATTTATTTGGTGTTTATGTGTGTCTGTGTGTGTCTGTGTGTGTGTATGTGTGTGTGTGTGTATGTATGTGTCTGTATGTGTGTGTGCATATACGTGCTGATGCATACCACAGCACACATATGACAGTTAGAGGGCAGCTTATGGGAGTCAAGTTTCTCCTTCTGTCACATGGGTCCCAGTGATCAAACTCAGGACATCACGCTTGACAAGTTTCTTTACACTCTGAGCCACCTCATCGGTCCTAAAGAACTGAAAGCCAAAACACACCCATCTCCACTAAGTTGCCTCCTGCTCAATATTTGGTCACAACAATAATAAAAATAACAAATAAAATCATTATGCTCCTATCTATATGATGACTACCAATCCTCTCATCCAGTGTGGCTCAAGTAATATAATATCTAGTGGAAGATATGAGAAACTTGAGCCCATAGCATTTAACACTATGAACTCTGATAAGCCCTAAGAAGAAGGACAGAGCCCCAGGACACCTTCTCCTCCCACCTTGAATCCTTTTTGCACAGCACAATGAGTCTCACACATACCTTGAAGTATTCAGCCACCCACAAATCTGAGCATTGACAGCCTGGCCCTCAGCTGACTCTCTTGCCTAGGCTGAATACACACCAGCTTCCCAGTCCATCGGGATGGCAAGCATGGAGTTGTGGGTGTCAGGAATGAACAGCTAATGTCTAGAGTAGAAGGGTCTGAAGAGTTGTGTCCCTTTGACTCCAGGGAGAAGTTTTCTCTGAATGGCATATAGATGAGGGAGGGAGAAAAACAGAGGCCTCTAAACAACAGGGCCGACTTGCTGGAGTGAAAGGTATGCACCCCAATCTTCCTTCAGCAAATACTCACTAGCCTTCTTGAGGCTGGGGTCCTTGTCTCTTCATAAGGTTCTGCAGTATTTAGGAAAGGCCATACTTAAAAGAGCTTTATTACAGCACACAGACCCAACAAGGCTAAATAACAAGGAGGGCTTACGGGAGGATTCTTGAATCTCACTCAGAAGAGGAAATAAAATAGTCATTGGAGGTGGATGGAGGAAGGGAACTGAGTTGGAGAGGTAATGGGAAGAGAAAAGGGGAGAGAACTGGGAAGAGAAGAAAGTAAATGGTATGATGGGGGGGGGCATCTCTAGGATGTTCCAAAGACCTGGGATGGGAACAGGCTCCAGGGTGTTTATAAGGGTGACTCTAGAGTGGGAGATACAGAGCCTGAAATGGTCACCTCCTGTAGCCAGGCAGGACTAACAGTGGGGAATAAGGACACCAACTCTTTAACCCAAAATTTGTCCAGCCTATAAGAACAAGTACAAAAACAGAGCAGAGACTGAGGGAATGGCCAACCAATGACTGGACCAACTTGAGATCTATCCCATGGGCAAGCACTAATACCTGACACTATTAATGATTCTCAATTAGACAGGAGTCTACAATAACTGTCTTCTGAGAAGATCCACCCAGCAGCTGACCAAATCAGATGCCCAGACCCCGAGCCAAACATTAGACAGATTTCAGGGATTCTTGTGGAAAAGCTGGAAGAAGGATTGAGGGACCCAGAGGGGATAGGAATTCAAAGGAAGACCAACAGAGTCAACTGACCTGGGGGCTCCCAGAAACACCAGCCAAAAAGCATACATGAGCTGGACCTAGCCCCCACCCCCACACCTAGGTAACAAATGTACCAAATGTTCTTCATGGGTGTGCCACAACTGGAACAGACTCTGTTGCCTGCCTGTGGACCCTGCTCTCCTAATGGGCTGCCTTGTCTGGCCTCAGTGGGAGAGGACTTGCTCAGCCCTACAGTGATTTGATATGCTACCTTGGGTTGGTACCCAGGGGGTCCTTCCACTTCTCAAAGGAGAAGAGGAGGGGGAGTTGGAAGGAGGGACTGGGTGAGAGGGAACTGGAAAAAGAGGGGGCTGTGATCAGATGTAAAGTTAATTAATTAGTTAATTAATTAAAAGAGCTGCAGGCATCTACAGGATATAAATGAGTCAGAAAAGCTGATGCAAGCCTAAAGAAAGTTGTAGGGAATGTGGTGAGCTCAAAACTATGAGTCTTCTCCAAGGCAGGCAGCTTCCAGGCCTGGGGAGCCTGGGCTCAGCACTGCTGGGTTTTTCTAAGTAAGAAGGTTGGAGGGGAGATCTAAAAGGATACACAACCTATTCATGTTTAAATTCTGAGAACTCATTCAAAATTTGGCTTAAACAGTCTTTGAGGCTAACAAGCCAGTTCAGCTAGTGGATTTTAGCCTAAGAGATACCATACTAATCTGAGACTATGAGAAGGACCTTCTTAGGCTGTGGCTAGCTTCCTTGAGAATCCACCGGTCTGGAATAACTAAGAGTCTCTTTCTTGTTACTCTGCTACATGTCTTACTGTGTGGCTAGATCATGTTTCCCCAGACATCTCTTAAACACTATTTAGCCAAAATTCGGTCAGGTCAGCTACTTCTCTAGTGGCTTCTACACTCCGTAGAGTCACCGTCACCCACCTCCACAAGCCCTTCTTCATCTGTATCATGGTCAGCCAACACAATGAACAGAAGGCTCGGAGATGATGGCTTTTCTTTCTAGGTACTAAGTATGTACATTAGTTTTTCAGTGCCAGGGTCCAGACAAAGACCTGATGATTCAGTCATCAAACTTAACGCACAAGACCCATGATCACAGGCAGAGTACAGAAGGCTGGGACTGCGGACAGAAGTCTTGATTAACCAGAGTGTGAAATGAGGTGTGTGGGTGACTGACTGTCAGAACAGCAGATGGAACTCAGCAGCCATGCCAGGGTAGAGGTGGGGCTCCATGCATCATCCAGACCTGCCTGGGACTGATTAGCCGTGGTGCGGCTCCATGCAGTCTTTAATTGATTGATTTGAGTTTGCGGTCAGAAAACGACTGTAGGCTCCAGCTTATCTGTAATTATCAGTAACCAGAACCAGACTTCTCTCTCCTTACTAGGGCAGGGCTCCTCGAGCCTGCTTGTCTTGTCTCCTTTTCAGGCTTTGGTTACCACCGCCTAATAGCTTTCGGTGCCTTAATGTGATACCCAGTGACCATTGGGAAAGCGACTCTGGGGGAATCAAAGGTATCAAAGGTAACAGGCACCGCTGTTCCCTCATTAGCTTAATATGTGGCTACTCGGAGTTCAAGACAGTTTCAAATACCTCTTGTTCACAATTTAGCTAATTTATTATAGGCAGAAGCCAGTGAACAATTAAAATAAGATTTTCTGTAACTAAAGAGAAAGGGAGAAAGAAAGAGAGAAAGAGAGAAAGAGAGAAAGAGAGAAAGAAAGAAAGAAAGAAAGAAAGAAAGAAAGAAAGAAAGAAAGAGAGAAAGAAAGAAAGAAAGAGAGAGAGAGGGGGGAGCGGGGGAGGGAGGGAGGGAGGGAGGGAGGGAAAGACGGAGGGAGGGAGAGAGAGAGAGAGAGGGAGAAAGAAAGAAAGAAAGGGAGAAAGAAAGAAAGAAAGGGAGAAAGAAAGAAAGAAAGAAAGAAAGAAAGAAAGAAAGAAAGAAAGAAAGAAAGGAAGGAAGGAAGGAAGGAAGGAAGAAAGAAAAGAAAAGAAAAGAAAAGAAAAGAAAAGAAAAGAAAAGAAAAGAAAAGAAAAGAAAAGAGAGGAAGATTGACTCTGACACTAATTACAAACTCGTAAGAGTCAGAATGTTGTCATCCAGGGTAAGGCACTGCTTTCTGTCCAACAGACTAGACCACCCAAATCAGAAACCAGGAAGTTACTAAAGACCCTTTCTCCCCTGTCAGCCCCTCATCCCTCACTGCACACAGCAGTAAATTATATTGATTTCATCTTTTAGATCCTAGGTCTTAGGAAGAAGTGTCTTGGAGTCACAGAATCCTGGGTTCGAATCCCCTTTCCATCACTTATGAGTTGGGAGACTATGAACAAGTTATTCTTTCTACTATGTCTTGTTTTTTCCAGCTATTTGTATATGAGAGAGAGAGAGCACATGAGTGTGCATCTATGTGTGCACAGGTACATGGGCATTCGTGTGACTGACAGAGGAAAACGTTGATTGGACAGCATTGTCAGTCATTGTCCACCTTGTTCTTTAAGATGGAGACTGAGGCTCAACCAACTAGGCTATGCTGAATGGCTAAAGAGCCCAGGGGACCTGCCTATTTCTACCTCCCTCCCCGATGAGCTTACAAACATAAAGATTGACCCCAGGTTCTCATGCTAGCACAGCAAGTGCTCTCTTCCCAGCCTAACACCTTCCTCAGCTGTAATGGTCACAACACTGACCTCCGAGGGCATGAACTAACAGTAAGTGAGACAATGTGAAAGTCAAATACAGCTCTTTCCATGTGCATGCTTAGAGATGCACAGAAGTATTGCTATTGTTCTGATGTCTCAGCCCCGCTAAAACAGTGCACATCTGGAATTATGAGTCTCATAGACACATAAGAATGAAGGAAGCACTGATAGCCAGGAAGGATGCATAGGGAAGGAGGCAAAGGAGGAGCAGAAAGGGGGAGGTGCTGTGAGGACGGCTGCTTCACTTGCCTCTGACTGACATCACGTGAGTTCTCTGTGTTGCCCTATGGGGTGAGGTCCAGCCATTCAGGACCAATATCTGCACCACTGATGTCACTTCCTGATAGATACTACAGAGGTATGGGTGCTGAGCGCCACAGTCCCTGTCATGTATCGACCATGTCCCTTGACCTAGCGTTCATTCCTGAGCTCTCACTGCGTTTTGCCACTTTGAACTCAGGGATGGTTCCTCCAGCACTGTGTCTAAAACCCTAAAAAGCAGGTCCTCGGCAATGCCCGACACTACTATGGCCCCAAGGGAGTAGATCCTTACCTCATTTTAGGAATAGGCTAGCCAGGCCTCAAAGGAGTTTAAAGGAAAATAAAACAAAACCCTTTCTAAGTCTCACAGCCCAGAGGGGGTCCTCTGACCTGAAGCCAGGTCCTTATCTGTTTCCAGGAGTCTCCTGGCCCCTTTCTGACAAATGTACTATCACAGCGGCTGCACACTGAGAACTATCCCCCGCTCCCCAGCAGTCGTGAAGATGATGGACTCAGACTCAGGTCTCACCTGTGCCAAGCCAGTGAGCTACACCCTCAGCCCAGGGGCTTTCTCTCCTTCCCTGGGACTAAGGAGGAAATGCAGAGGCAGCTTCTGTGGAAAGGCTCCAATTTCAGCTTAGTTGCACTGCACCAATCTCATCAAGAAGCCAACACACAGGGAGGGCTGGGATGCCTCTGGCCCCATGGGTGCTTCAGCATTCTATTTCAAAGTTGCTCTTAAGAGCCAGGATAAGCAGGGGAATAGCTGGGCGTGAGTTATGGAGTAGAACTGAGAGGAGGATCAGATCTGAGCAGGAACTCGGTTGCCTTCCCTCCTGTCCCTCATGAACCCATGCTCCTCAAAGAGCCAAGATCTATGTAAAGGCAGGGATACTATAATCCATAGAGTGCTCTTCACCCACCCTCCCATAGTTCTCATTCATATCAGAAACAATAGGAAATGAACAGAGGAGGAACTAGACAATAGATGTCAGCTGCTAATGAGTGTTACACAAAGAAGTAAGGGACAGTAAGACAAAGGGGCCGTCTGGTTTTTAATTAAAATTGTTAGTTCCTATACAAAATAAAGGATGTCATTATGACAGTTCCATCTACACATATCCTTTTGCCATGATCATATTTACACACACACACACACTCCTTTCTTGTCTCCTGCTGTTCACACGCCTCAGTACAAATAGCACCTTTCATATTTCTGTGTGGAAGGGACTGTTTTTTGTATTCAGTGACCAGGGAAGAGATAAACTAAGAGATAGATCCCAGGCAAACAAAACTGGGTGGGAGCAAAGGTCCTGAGGTAGCAGCACGTCAGATGTGTGTAGACAGTGGTTATGCTGAAGACAGGAATGAGAAAGGAGCAGGTGGAAGAAATCCAGGGGATTGAAGAGATGAGAACCAGAGGGAGGGAGCAGACCACACAGAGCCTTGCAGGCCACAGTAGCTATTTTGGACTCCACTCTGAGGATCATCTCAGCGAGGTATTTAAGACCAAGACATGATGTTTCTTGCTGTGGCTGTTCCAGGCAGGCCAGGGCTGAGGCAACAGTCATGGAGATGAGGGTGGCCGAGACAGACAGACAGGGCTGATGAGTGTCAGCGGCAGGCCATTTTTCAAAGCACACTCATTAGCGGATGGACTGCTTCAGCTGAGAGGCTCAGCCTCTCTTCTAACACTTCTGTAATTAGAAACAGGGAGATAACAGGAGAGGGCTTGGGAAATCCTAGTGTGGGTTAAATGAAGTCATCTACATGAAGGCTGGACCTGCTGTGGGGGTCCTTCTGCTGCATAGAATGAAGTCTCCCACCATGTTGCAAAACCTATTGCATAGATATTGTCAGAGACCAAGATGTAGCAATCCTGAGCCTATAGCAAGAATGTTTACCTTCATACGCCTCCTTTTTAAGACTTTTTTTAATAGTTGTTTTAAATATATGCCCTAGCCAAGCCTCTGTATGTCAGAAAGTGTCAGATAATGTGACCACCAAGGTCAAAGGAAGTCAGCAGAGTTTGATTTGTAGAACAAAGCTTGGACACATTTGTAAAAATCCCTAATTGCAGTCATGATTTGAGGATGATATTGCTAACTATATTACCTTCCTTTGTGCTCTTCTGAGTTTTCCAAATCAACACAATCAAACTGAGATGTCCAGAGATTTCATTCCTGTATCCATTTAACAAGGATGAGTTGTTACCGGGTGAAAACATTAAAATTACTAGGGAGAAAATTATTTTTTTAAAAACATGTTTTGTAGATGACACTTGCGCATAAGACACATCAGATGGACTTTAATTTATGCAAGTTAATTTGTGTGTGTGTGTGTGTGTGTGTGTGTGTGTGTGTGTGTGTGCCTGTGTGCATGCAAAGGCTAGAGGAAATGCTCTCTGCTTCCTTGGAGGAAGTCTCACTCTCTGAGCATGGAGCTCCTGTGTTTGAGTTATGATGGCAACCAGCAAGCCCTGGTGATTCTCTTGCCTGTGACCACCCCAATCAGCATTTGTTCAGCTTTCTTCTATTGTTATGTACTGAAATGCTAAATTCTACACCTCAAGGTCTAGGTCTAAGAGTGGCTTCTCTTGTATACAAGCTTTTGTTGTGCAAACCTGTTCCTTGTTTTAATACTATTGGTTAAATAAATTGACAACAGCCAACTGGAGGGATTAGAGGTAGGTGGGTTTGGAGTGACCTGGTTGGAGGAAGAGGGACCAAGAGGAGAAATAGGAAGAAGGAAGCAAGAAGGAAGACACCGTGAAGGGAGAGGAACCATGAGAACATGGCCAAGAGAAACAGCAAGTATCTGGGGTACACCAATGAGGAAGTAGCCAAGCCAGCAATTAGAAGAGTAAATTAGGAGTAACCCTCAGTACTTGTCAAAGCCAAATAAAATAGCCAGAGTCTGAGTTTCATTTATTTGTAAACTGGTCGGGAATAAGCATAAAGTGGTTCTACTATAACCAACAGTACAGGCAGTCATGACAGCTGGTGCAGCTTCCTGTGTGGGTGCTGGGGAACCAAACATAGGCCCTCGTGTCCACACAGCAAGCATTGCTACTCACTGAAGTATCTCTCTGGTGTGTAAGTTAACTGAATTATTTATGTTCTGTACAGTAATAGCAACAGATCCACAGGACTGAAGTGTGGTGATACAGGCTTAGTATGCCTTGTGCAGAATGCTTAAAGACAGGAATGCTCTGCACTTCAGACACCTTCAGATTTGATAATTTTATACATACGGAAAAAAAAAAGTCATTTATGTCTCGTATATTCCTGGAACGAACATCCTGGGGGTATGTGTGCAGTGTTTCCAGTTCATCTGTGTTTTGATTCCCATCTAACAGGTGTGGAACTTCCACTCATGACATCATATTGATACTTTAAAAGTTTTGAAGTTTGAGACATTTTGGGTTTAGGGCCTGGTGATTGTGGATGTAGTTAAAAGTACACTCACTGTAGACTAGAATATAACATACCAATAGTATTCAAGCACTGACTGTCAGACAGCAAGGGACTCCTCGGGGACCAGGTATGAGTATCATAACCTTCCCTGTAGAGAGTGACTGATTTTAGAAAATGAAGACAGCCCCCTCCGAGTTCACATATGTCAGCCAAGCCAGGAGCTTGTTTTCTTGGCTTGTAGATGGAGCTCAGCCCTTTTTACCTTGGGCCTGATGCCTTTAAGCTGGTTTACACAGCCATTCGCAGAACTAAACAACCCCTCTTAAAGCCTTTTATACTTCCATAATGCACTGCCTAGTTTATTTCTACTTTTTCATTTCTAAATAGTAGTCATTTGCATGGATGCAGGGTGATTCACATATCTGTAGATTAACACTGGGCTCTCTCTAGTTCTTTAAAATTGCAAACAAAGCTGCTGTGGGCATTCCCATCTATGTCATTGCTGGTGTGTGTGTTTGCATTTCTCTTGGGGAAACCCCAAGGGCCTGGAAGGCTGAGCTGTATGGCATATAGGTTTTTAACTTTTAAGGGACTGACAAATGGTTCCCTGGCTTATGAACTCTGGTTGTGCTACATCCCTACTAATACTTATGGTGGACAATGTTTGCTGTTTGTTTGAGACCAGGTTTCACGATGTAGCCTAGGTTGGCCTCCAAACTTCTAGCCTTCCTATTTCAGTTTGTATGGTCAGGGATTATAGACTGTGAGCCATGTACAGTTCTGTGCCTTTTTAAATGTTTTTCTTTCTTTTGGGGGAGGGAATTTTTTTCAATGAGACAATAAGATATAATAAGATAAAGCAAAATCCATCACATTAAGGCTGGACAAGGCAACCCAACAGAAGGAGAACAGTCTGGAGAGCAAGAACAAGAATCAGAAACCCACTTATCACACACTGGGGAATCCTATAAAAAATACTAAACTGGAAGCTATTTTGTATATACAGAGGACCTGGTGCAGACCCATGTAGGCCCTGTGCTTGCTGCTTGAATCTGTGAATTCACATGAGCCTTGCTTAGATGATTGATTGGGACTTGTTCGACTGGTACCCTCTATCCTGTCTGGCTTGTATACTCTTTCTGCCTCCTCTTTTTTGAGGTTCCCTGAGCTCTGAGTGGAGGGATTTGATGGATATATCCCATAGAGCTTTGTGTTCCAAGGTCTCTGCCTACCTGAAGTCTTCACCCATATGTTCTGGTGTCTTTGATGCAGGAAGATATTCTGCAGGCTACCAAAGGATAAACATAAACACCATCCAGTCATAACACCTTTGACCTACAATCTGTCCTCCCTGAAAGATATGCTAGAGCAGTGATGACACAAAACTTGTGGGAGTGACCAACCAATGTCTGATTGGACTGAAGGCCTCCATGAGACAGAACCTGACCCTGATTGGGTGACCAAGAACCAGAGACCAGATAACCTAGAGACCTAGGGTAAAACCAAACACTACTGATCAAAAAAAAAGTATCAATAAAATGACTCCTAATGATATTCTGCTTTACTCATACATCAGTGCCTTATTCACTCATCATCAGAGAAGCTTTCTCCTACAGTAAACCAGAACAGATGCAGCTACCCACAGCCAGCCATTGTCATTAACATCCAATCTACAATCACCTGGGAAGAGAATCTTAATGAGGAATTACCAAGATCAAGTTAACTCATAGGTGGTCATACCTGTGAAGGACTAATATGATTATTAATTAATATAGGATAACATACGTTTCATCATTCCCTAGGTTGGACCCTGAACTGTATAAGAGTGAAGAAAGCTAGCTAGCTAGCTAGCAAAGATTGCAAGTCTTTCTCTATGCTCTTGACAGTGGATATGATGTGATAAGATACTTTGAGTCTCTACCACCTTGTCTTTACTGCTACCAAGGAGTATAACCTTTACCTGGAAGCTGGATAAACCCTTCTTTCCTTCCACTGATTTTTGTCAGAATATTTTATCAGTGCAACAGAAATGAAACTAAAGCACAGATCTGTCTCCAATTTAAACTAGAGATGCAGGAACTTACCATCATTAGACCTTTCCATTCTGTCCTTTACCATCAAGGACACACTTCAGGACTTTGGTTCTAACCCTGGTGTATTCCTCTCACTAACTCTTCTTCATATCTGCATCCAAGTGGACATCAGATATCTTGAAGTCTCTTTTGAAAATCAATCACATTTTTTCTTCTCCAACAGCAACCCCAACAGACTGTGGATTTAATTCCTAGACTCCCAGAACAGACTTCCAATCTGTTTTATATTTTAGCCTCTTGTACTTCCAGGCCTTCCAACAAAACAAGAATCGTATTTCTTGGCCACCATCTTTAATCACGTTAATCCCTTTCTCAGAATACTATGTGTGCTAAGGAGAAAAATCTGAAACTTTCATACTCTTTTCTATGATTAATCACACAAAAATGCCCCCATAGTCTTACAGAGTACTGGCATGGGCTGGGTTCTCCAATGACTGTACTAACATGGAGTCTTTTATGTGTTTACATGTTCAATACTGATGAGGAAAGGGAATGAAAGATTTATATACCCAGATCTGCACTCAAAGGGCACTAGATGACATTTCCAGGTTCTTGTATTCTGGAACAAAAAACGAATTGTATCAGAGACAAAGGAGAGTAATGGAAACAGAGACAGTGAGACAGTTTGTAACCAGCAATGACCAGCATAGCACAATAACCTTAAGCATGTAATAGTGGCACGCACACCTTGACAGTTACAAATAGCTCAAGAATTTGATTTGAGTCCCACTCAACAACAGGTAAATCACGCCTGATACTGGAAACCTAGCCAAGTACTTCATGCTACTGAAATCATAGACCTTGGAAGAGAACCCACAACTGCCAGCTTCCTAAACCAGCATAACCCCAACTAGGTTCTAAATGCTTGTCCTTCTAACCACAGGTAAGTGTAACTCTTACCCCTCATCAAGCAACTGTCTCTTCTCAAGAGGAGGGGTCGTTACAGAAAGCCACAAATGATCAATCTAGAGCCATGGAGCCTGGTCCTAATTGATACATCTACAACACAGATCCTGAACCTAAGACTTGGTGAGCATTTGGAAGAGAAGGTGGTAAGATTTTGAGAGCCAGAGGAGCAGTGAATTTGCCGTGAGACTGTGTCTCTTAGGGATTTCAGAAGCTACCCACATAAAATCTCTCCTAAACATGATGTGAACAAGGATGACACCAATGTAATATAGAAGAGGGGAATCTTAGGGGACCGTGACTCTAAACTAAACCAAGCCAAACAAAACCAAAACCCTGCAGGCAACTGAAAGGATATTGAGAGGAGGGTTAACCAAATGGTGAGCCCTAAAAATACATACATACAAGTAACATTGGACTGAGAAAGTTGCATTTATATATTTAGGAGTGTGTGTGTGTGTGTGTGTGTGTGTGTGTGGTGTCTGTAACAATTAAAGAAAAGGAGACCATGAATTGAAAGAGAGTATGGGAGATGATGCATGGGAGAGTTTGGAGGGAGAAAAGGGAAGGGAGAAAACATGCAATTATATTATAATCTTTAAAAATCATTGACAAACAAAACGGAAAAAGCATTAGTGAGAACAACGTGGGCTAGAGAGCCGCACAGGTCTGAAACTAAAAATCCCCTAGCCAGAAATGTCCTGAGACTTCATGGCTCATTTACATAGTACCAGCCTCCCTCCCCACCCACGCACACACATGAGGAAGCTGATGCTTTTCCCATATATGCTCTGTAACAAAAGAAAGATTGTCTGTCTGTCTTTCGGCCAACTGACTCCTTTCATAGTGCCAATCACCCTGCCTCCCTTTCCCCAAACCCAGCTCTCCCTCCACAGTAGGCCAGTGCAGAAGATGGTGGGTTATGCTAGACCTGCGCATCTTAGCTGACTCCACCAGCACCTGCCAAAGCTCCGAATTCCATTGGCCTCAGCTTCTATCAATCATTGTGTGCAGTACCACCCACAGAGGGAGGTGACCTAAGTTAAAGCAGCTGTTTACAGCTGAGACACCCCTGTAAGGGTAGAGTACCAGAGACCTGTGCCACTGCATGCTGAGGATCTAGGGACAACATGGCTTTTCCTAAGTGGGGACTCAGGTGCACCACACTTGTGCCCTTGGATCCACAGCCCCACATACTTTCAGGGAGCAATGATTGTACTGGTTTGGGAAATCAGAAGGGGAGTTGGTGAGATGATTACAGCCTCCATGTCTGAACTGGTCCTAGGATGTGACAAATGCTCTGTGGTCTGATTACTTGTCCTAGGGGCTATATGGAACTAATCAAACATGGCGGATTCAATTGCTTTTCCCTGTATGGCCTTGGACAGGGTCTCAGTGCTCTCCCAAACAGTTTCTGGAAATCCCACAAGACACTACTTTAACTTCTTGCAACCCTGTCCTGTGGACACACACTTTACCAATTGCTGTCTTGTCAGGTGTCTCCCAGAAACCACCCTGTGATATCCTTACCAATCCTTTTAAAGATAAGAGGTTCAAGCCCACCAAAATGCTCCATGCAACCATGACAGAATTGGTAAAGTGAGACTCAGTTAGTGGAGCTTCGTGAAGGACTCAGAGACAGCACCAGCCAGTTAAGTTGCCTCCAGATCCCTTGGGCTTTGAGAGTGCATACAATAATAATATCAGTTGCATTAAAGCTTCTAAGTGCTGAAGTCATTTGTCTCAAAGCAACAGACGATAGAATCAAGGACACATTTTAAAGACATTCAGAACCAGGAGAGAAAAAAAATCACTCTAAAATCTTACATGTATGAAGTTGAGTTGTTTTGAAGATCTCTAAAAGAATACTAAGTACAGGGCTAAAAGTTAAACCTCCTTAATAGTTGTTTTTTTGGGGGGGGGGCAGGATTTATTGAACTTGGTTCCAAAGGCTAACAAAACTGAATACACTAATAACTGATAGATATATTTAAAAAGAAACTTAAGTGATCATTACTGCTTTTTAAAGGTCCTTCCAAACACAGTTGCATCCTTTCAATGAAAGGGTCTGTCCAATGTTTGCGAGGAAATCAACACATTGGTACCAGTGCAGAGAGAAGAGGCAGTAGATTCAGTCTGACTGAACCAGGACCCCAGCTCAGGGGACATCCAGGAAGCAGAGACTAAAAAGACGTTGGGGAGGAGTGTTGTAAAGCGCTGTCCTCTGAACATGGTGTGGCCATCACCATCACCATCACCATCACCATCACCATCACCATCACCATCTCCATCACCATCACCATCACCATCACCATCACCATCTCCATCTCCATCTCCATCACCATCACCATCACCATCACCATCTCCATCACCATCTCCATCACCATCACCATCACCATCACCATCACATTCACCATAACCATCATCATCTCCATCACCATCACCATCACCATCTCCCAGCAGGTGTGGTCGTCAGCACTAGAGCTGCAAAGAGTAAGCCAGGCAAACTCTCAGCATAGATGATTGTGTAACCTCCAGGCACAGCTCCACACTGGGAAGGCAGTGGCAATGATCGGTGCTGCTCTAAGTGAAAAGGAATCATTCTTATTGGGGACATGGTCACTAGTACTCTTCCCCAGTGCATGGCCCCACACCTGTGCATTTATGGGGGGCACTAACTAGGCTGATTGCCACAAGCTAAAAACAGGAGTTGGGAGGAGTTGGGCTGGGGAGATATTGGGGTGAAAGATGTGATCACATTTCATTGTGTACAGGTATGAAACTCTCAAAAAATAAAGGAAATTTAAAAACACTTTGACCCGAAAATAGATTAATTCAAAAGATTCATAAATCAACTTAGAAATGACAAATTATGGTATACCTTAATTACTAATCCTTATCTAGATAAGGAGAAACTACAATTACACATTTGTATCCACACCTGCAATCCCAGTACTCAAGGATACTGAGTCCAGTACTGGGCTATAGAGTGAGGACCTATTTTAGATGAAATAAAAATATATATATATATTTCAAACTGAAATCCGTGCAAAGTGCACACAAACAGCCTTTCTGACAGCTATGTTGGGTCTTTTGGCTATAACTGTAGTTTAGAAAGAAAGTGACCATTACCCCACACTGTGGAAAGCCATCCGCAACACATGGCAGGCATGAGTGTCGTAAGTGTAAACAGCAGGTGAATGCTGTTAAGCGTATACAGGATAATATGAAAATTAGTAGATCTGGGACTACAACAAAGATGGCTTTTAAGATGAAGACTTTGAGATAGGCATTTCATAAATGGTCCCTAAATGGCTCCAACAGGAAAGATTGACACACTGAACAGTACATCTTAAAACGTCTTTGTTGTTTTCTTGGCTCTTTTTTTCACTGAGGTTTTACTATGTAGCCCAGACTGGCCTAGAACTTAAAACTTTTCTGTCTCTGCCTTCCTAACTCTAGGATTACAGGCATCTGCCACTAGACTTGGTGCTAAAAACATATCAATTTAAATATTTGGAGACTATAAAAACAATTCTTAGAACAAAGGAAGATATTTGCAATTCACATGTTACATATATGCTCGGTATCCAGGTAATATCTTAAACTTTTGTAAATTCATCCTAACTAGTCATTTAATTTTATAGAAAACTAGCAACTATTTGAACTGACCCTTCCGAGAAGAATAGCTATATAAACTCAACCTTACTTGTAGTTAGGAAAAAATGAAAGATTAAACCCTTGAAGAGCTACTACTACACATTCAAGAGCATGATTAGAGTGAAGAGACTCTATACTTAACATGGATTAACAAGGGTTAACATTTATTAACAAGGGTTAGCATTGATTAACAAGGGTTAACATGGTACAAAAATGTCTTGCTTTCATGATGGGATGAAAATTGGGGTAAAGAATTGAGATAATCAGTAACATTATCTACTTAAACTGATTATATAAACAACCTTGATCTTCACTTTCACTCAAAAGTCTATACTTAACAAGAAAGCAGTCATTTAAGCCAAAAATATGCCCAAGAATATCCAAAGGATCAGGACACACGGGGGGGGGGGGGAGGGAGAGGGCGAGAGCGAGAGAGGGGGCTGGGGTGGGGGAAGAAGCAAGCCAGACAAGGTTCATACAATGACTTCCCTAAATAAAGCTGGAGTGCTCTTTGAGTTACAATGGTGATATAAGAACAAACTCTCATTCTTTGAGAGAATGGAGGGTTCTGTGACTTGGAGGAAGCATCAGGGGACTTCTGAATGCTGGAATTTTCTTTCTTGACTTGGATGGTGTTCACCTGTGGCATGGTAAATATTCTTGTTACTTGGGGTGTCACCCTCTGTGATGGTTTGAATAGGAATGCCCCCCCATAAACTAATGTGTTTGAATGCTTGGCCCTGGGAGTGGCACTATTAGGGGGTGTGGCCTTGTTGAAGTGGATGAGGCCTTGGTGTAGGTATGGCCTTGTTGGGAAAAGTGTTTTACTGTGGGTGTGGGCTTTGTACCACAAGCTCTGCCCAGTGTGGTACACAGTCTCCTTGAGCTCCTCCAGCACCATGTCTGCCTGAACACTACCATGCTCTCTGCCGTGATGATAATGGACTAAACCTCTGAAACTGTAAGTCAGACCCAATTAAATGTCTTTATAAGAATTGCAGTGGTCATGGTGTCTCTTCACAGCAACAAAAAAAACTCAACTAAGACACCTTCTGACACTCTTAATATATCTGGCTGTCTGGAGAGTCCAATGGTATTTCTTAGATAACAGAACGTTGCCACCTATTCAGTAACAGCAGCTGGAATGGTGTTATGGGATACACCCTACCAAGAGGATGATGAGAGTGCCAGATGTTGGACTAAATGTGATTTAAAATAAACAATATATGATTGTATTGTTAACACGAGTGAACTGCTCCCATTTATCCTGCAACAGGGTAGGGGGAGCATTTTAAATTCAAATTATAATGAGAGACCATTTCTCCTCTGTGTTCTTACATTGCTGGTCTTCCCCTAACTTAGTAGGACACCTGTTTCTGAGGCTTTGGTGACAAGGGTCAAAGATTTAATTGTTCTTCCTTTAGTCTTCCAGCACCTAATGTTGCCCAACACAGTGCTGGTAACTGGGAGCTTTCCATGTTATGTATGTACGTATGTAGGGTGTCAAATAAAGAGACTTTTAAACCATCTCTTGCTGGACAAGTAAAAATGGTTTGTTTTTTTTTTTTTTTTTTTTGTTGTTTTTCACCAGATGTGCCACTAAGAACAGTCTTCAGAAATTTAATGTAGGCTGTATCTAGGTGGGCAATTTAATGCTGTAACCAACAAATTTAATTACATGGTGAGATCTTTGAACTTCTCAAGAAGGGATTTGAGCCCAGATATTTTCATTCATCAATATAAAGACTGTGAAAGATCTCAGCCTCAGGATGATATCCCCCAAATTTACCAGGATTTTCAATTTTCTCAGACTGGGCACAGTTTATTAGTATCAAAAGATATACCAAGGGACTACCTTTCTTTTCTATCTCATTCACTACTACCCCATTCAATCCCCTCTGATTGGTTCATAGAAATACTGGGATAGAGAGTCCTAGTTTGAGATGTGTGCTGTTATAAAGATCCAAGTGAGCAGATAATTGTCTCTTTAGTCAATTGGTTCAAGACAGCTTTAACAATGGCCTTGTCCTTTTCCTTTTAAATATTTATTTTATTTTTATTTGTGTGTGTGTGTGTGTGTGTGTGTGTGTGTGTGTGTGTGTGTGCGTGCGCACATGTATATATGGCTGCCTTCAGAGGCCAGAAGATACCTCTGAGTGCCCTAGAGTTGGTGTTACAGGGAGTTGTGAGCCACCCCATGTAGGTTCTGAGAACTGAACTCTGATGTTTTGGAAGAGGAACAAGTGTTCTTAACCACTGAGCCCTATGTTCAGCCCTTCCAAGTCATATCACATACACAGTAAGAGGATTATTCTGAAGAAATAATTTTTAAAAGTTTATTAAGATTTTGTTTAAGACTAAAAATGGAAAAACCAACTGAATAATGTCATGATAGTGTTTCTGTTTGTCAAAACTGGTGTGTTGCTAAAATATATTGCTGAGAATGAAGCCTGGGAAATCCATGGAACTAGGGATAGTTCTAGTGCATGGATCTGGAGATGGTATCCACTCAAATGCTAAATGCTGTTCTCGGAGATCTGGTTGCCCCTGACAAGCAGGTCCTCGTGTAAAGCACTAAAGGAGGAACAATTAAATCTTTTGCCCTGGTCACCAGAGCTTCAGAAACAGAAGTCCTACTAAGTTAGGGGAAGAGCAGTAATGATAGAACACAGGGAGAAAAGGTCTTTTGTTGTAACTGGGTCTTGAAGTGCCACACTCCCCGAGCCTGCTGTTTTGGATGGTTTTCTTCAAGTTGCTGGCACTGTTTTGGGAGGTAGAGCTTAGCTGGCATAACTAGGCCACTGGGGGTGGGCCTAAGGAGGTTAGACATCAATACATCAATCTCTCTGATTCTTCATTGGCTCTAAGGGAGGACATGCTGCCTACCACAAACCTTTGTGCCTGTTACTGTTGGCATGCGTTCCTTAGCATGGCAGGCTGAAACTCTTTGAAACTATACTTCTTTTATTGAAAATAGTGGGTTTTTAATACAATATATTTTCAATACAGTTTACGTTCCCCAACTCCTCCTGGTTCCACCCTCATTCCCTCCCATCCGCCTTTCATTAGAAAAAAAAAAAAAAAACCAGACATCTAAGGAGTAGTAATTAAAAAAAAAAAATTAGAATAGGGCAAACAAGCAAACAGAAGAAAAACAGTCAAAGAAGAAGCAAAAGAAACACATGTAGATGCACACACACGAGAGAGAGGGAGAGAGAGAGAGAGAGAGAGAGAGAGAGAGAGAGAGAGAGAGAGAGATATTTCTAAAAACACAAAACTAGAAGCCATAGTAACCTGCAAGGTTTAAAAATAAATAAAATGATGCCCTGATGCAACATCATGAGACAGCAGCCCTCCAAAGACACATGCTGAAAATGGTCTTAACAGAAACTTCTAGAAGCATCAACGTGATCTACAGCGACATGGAGAAGATCACTGTCCAGAGCTAGGATGGGGTACAGATGTCACACCAAACCTTCCTGGATTGGACAGTTAATAAGGATTAATAAGAATTTTTTAAAAAATAATTTTTAAATTGAGATTAGGGTAAAGACTGGTTTTAGATAGATCAGGAAAATGATTTATATCTGGCTTGTGGTGGAACACATTTTATATGTAAATTTTATCTGGATAAGTTGGTGACAAATAATGTCAACATCCGGCAAGTCAAATCAGCACCGGTCTAAAGCTCTTGGACTCTTGGTAGCATTGCTATCAAAAGGCTTTTTAAAGTCTAGAAAACTCATGTCACACCTCAGCTACAGATCCATTGTAAAAATATAATACTATTTGGTGGCTTCAATATACACTCATACTCCCCACAAAGGAAAATCCAACCGCAAACCAAAAAACATTTTCAATGTACCTTCTTATTTATAAAGTCCGTGTTGCAGGAAGGAAGGTGAGTGCTTGGTGGCCAGGAGCTAAGGACTACTATCTCCTTAACTCACAAAAATGATAGGTTTGCTCTCACTCAAGAGTTCAAATTAGGACCCTTCCAAGAATTTTTTTCTTTTTTGACTATGTGGTTAGGAGAGGAATGTAGGCTACTCCTGGAGTCAGGCGCAGAGAGGGGATTTGAAGACAACATGGGTCAGTCACGGAGAGTCAGTCTGTAATGCCAAGAAAGGAACCTTGAACAAGGCTGTCTTAGAAGGGGCTGATAAGGCACAAGGGGGGCAGATGCAATGTGTTTGTCCAGTGTCCAATCATATCAAAGCAACTCTCAGTTTCCACCCGGCGGCTCAGTCTCCCCTGTGAGGATGCGTCCACGTTGCGCTCTAGGGTAGAACCCGGAAGAGGGTCGTGTTACAGGCAGGGGGCTGGATATTCTGAGAACTCTGCTGAGACCTCATGTCTCTTGGAAACTCTGCATGAAGCCCGGGTTTGTCATAGAGGGTCAATGACCTCATTCCAGCCGGGTCTGAGGGCATCATTCCACACACTCTGGACAAACCATTTCAAAACCAGTATTTTTTTTTTTTTTGGCAAAGAAAAGTCAGGAAAGAGAAACATAATAAACCTTTAGCCCCGATTATCTTTAAAGGCCAAAAATATGTGTATATTTTCACTAACTTTCTATATTTTTCAAATACTGTTTTATAAGTATTACTCTTGCAATGGAAAAATACGGCAAACATGTCATTATGGTCTGTGTCTAATGATAATGAAAAAAATTGAGGGATAACAAATTGTTCTGTTATAACATCCTAACTTCTATAAATTTCTGCTGCTTCTGAAAGAAAATTGCTACGTATTCTAGTCTTTACTATAAATAAACACCATGTGCCTTCCTATACCACAAACTATTTTATGCCTGTTGGCGACTTCTTTCCACTGCACGATCCAGGCTACCAATGTCACCTCCTACACTCTGCAAGGCACACAGACCACAGCCACCTGGAGAAATGGAGAGGCCCCCTCCTCTGATCTTGCCCACCTATGGAAGGAATTTACTGTTTTATCTCAGCCCAATATGCTCAGGGTGTTAAAGTACAGGGTGTTTCTACTCAAGCGAAAAGCCCACACATTCCAAGACGATACTACGTAACCTAAGAAATGCCCTTCCCTTTCCAAGTTAGGTTTGTCTTTTAAACCTGTGATGATTTAAGATGGTCTTCAATGGGGCTGGGAGATGAGATCAGTTGGTAAAGTGAATGACCTTAAAGTACTAGGATATAAGTTCAGATCCCTAAACACACGTAAAGGTTTAGTATAACAAGTATCTATGACCCAGTGCAGAGCGGGTAGAGGAAGGGAAAACCCTGGCCAGCCAGTCTAGCTGAATTGTAAGTTCCTGGTTCAGTGAGAGACATCAAAACTGGTGGAGAACAAAAGATGAGGACACCTAATATCAACCACTGGCTTCTGTAGGTGGGAGCCTGCTCACACTAATGTATGCACACACATGCACAGAGGCTCTGAACACTGCAGGGGTCATTTCCAGGTCTTCTCCACTTAGTAAGTTAAAATGGATGTCAGGCCGGGCTTGGTGGCACACACCTTTAATCTCAGCACTTGGGAGGCAGGCAGATTTCTGAGTTCGAGGCCAGCCTGGTCTACAAAGTGGGTTCTAAGACAGCCAGGGCTACACAGAGAAACCCTGTCTCGAAAAACCAAAAAAAAAAAAAAGGATGCCAATAGGCTCCAAGCCAGAAATCAGAATTCAAACAGTTGGGCTTTGGAGTGTAAGGGACAGTGGAAACTTGAAAATGTTTTGTTTTTTTTTCCTTTCTCAGTAGATGACAATGGAAACATTGTCTTCAAAAAAGTATCTGTGGCTGTGGCTTCAGGGTCTCGATCTCAACCCCACTGTTGACCTATGTCCTTTCTTTACTTTTTGAATTCTAAGGTTTCACTAAATTCTACAGACAGGCCTTAAATGTGCAGGCTTCCTGCCTCAACCTTCAGAGTACTTGGGACGACAGGTCTAGCCGCTGTACTTTTCTTATTTATGTAATAGAATTCCTCAGTCATGGCAGGAAGACCCAAAGGAAGGGGAACAGATCCATGCAAAATCTCACAAGGCTCCTAAAGGCTCCCGTGTCCTTCTCAAGCAAAATAAGGAGACAAGAGACTCGGAGAATGACATAAAGGAGGCATAGCCACCTTCCCATTCACGCTTAGACCACGTGCCAGAAATGCACCCTGTGCGGCACGAAGATTCACTTTTACTGCAATCATCAAAATATCAGCCCCCAGGTACATTTGAATGTCCACCAACTTAACTTTTTCAAGAAAAGATATTTTTAATCCATTTCTCTATAAAAACCAGAAATCTCCATTTACCAACTATCAACTGGCCCAATTGGGAAGAAAAAAAAGTTGTTCTCTCAAATTTTCAAGGCCAAAAATGCTTGTAGGTTTTCGATGAAGGGAATTGGTTCCTACCCTCACAAAGAGAAAGACAGAAATGGTGAGTACTTGCCTAGGTGAGTGGGTCCAAATTTACTTGTCTTTTACTAGAAGCAAGTCAGCTTTCTGCTGTGTCCTTTAGGTTTCTGCTGTCCTCCTGCTTCCTCCCCTAAGTTTTCCCTTTCTGCTTTTATTTTCACACTGAATTATAATTGATATTTTATTCCTAGTAGGGACTGGTCTAGCAGGGTTGGTATCAAGGACTTTGATGAAGTTACAGTCAGTTCAGGTGTTTATCAAGTATGAGACAGCATCAAAATAACTTTAATCAGTCAATTAAATGAAAAAGATGTCTGATTCTGTTTCCCTTAGTTATAAGGTGGAGGTGAGGAAGATGGGGAAGGGAAGGGAAAGAAAGGGAAGGGAAGGGAAGGGAAGGGAGGGGAGGGGAGGGGAGGGGAGGGGAGGAGAGGAGAGGAGAAGAGAAGAGAAGAGAAGAGAAGAGAAGAGAAGAGAAGAGAAGAGAAGAGAAGAGACAGAGACAGAGACAGAGACAGAGACAGAGACCTCACAGTTTGACTGAGATGCAAGCATACTAGTGTGGTTTCCAAAGGTGGAGATTCCTAGATAGTATACTTTCCAATGTCTTGCTATAATAGGAATTGATACCATTTAGTTGAAGGACAAGATCTTGGGGGATTATAAACACTCTTCAGCAAGTAAGAAGTCGGGTGAACAATGAATGTTCGATCGGACAGTCAGAACCCTTCTTGACCACCAGGCTGCTTCTGCAAATCCCTCAAAGGTCTGAGATTATGTGTCTGGCCCAGAAAGTGATACCCAGACTGCAGCCAGCCTAGAAATACACACACAGGAACAAACAACCTAGAAAGATGCAACAGGCATTCAACTCCAAGAGCTGGTAGTGACTCTAGCACCAACTTTATGTTAGTTTTTGCTTGCTCTGGCCTATCTAAAAGGCTTCCTGGCCATACAGAAGTAGCCCTCTGTAAGACTCAGAGTCATGAAGAAGCTCCTGCTTGGACACAAGGCATCTTATTGATGGCTTTTCCTGTGACCACACCCCTCCCTGACTAGAACCAGCCCCCCACAGAAGCAGAGTCATGGTTTCTCATGACCTTTAGGGAAATGGGAGGGCGGGATGAGCTTGTCTAAGTAACAGTGCCAAGGGCTCAGCATCTGGCTACCTCCTTTTCCAGCACAGCCATTAACAGCAATGATGTAAGGAGCTTCAAGGCTGGGCATTTGAGTGACAAGCTAAGAGAACCCTGGTGGTGAACATTCACGGTGGGCCCCACCCAAAGTGTTTTACTGGGAAAAAAAAACCAAGACAAGAAAGTCAATTAACTTTATTAGATAAAAGAGGGAAGGAAATCTTTTATTATTATTATTTCAACTTACCACTATGAGAACTGAAAAGATTCAACCTCCAAGAAAACTATTAATTTTTACAGTGTCAGAAGGCTTTTTTTATAAGCTATATTTTTATGATACCATACTTGGTGTTGGAAACACTTCAAATGGAGGGGAAAATCTGAGCTTTTGCAATGTGGAAGAACAGTCTTTAAGCCATTTGACCTATATTTGTGAAACTTCTGTATTTAAGCCTACAAGCATCTTTCAAAACCTTTTAAATAGATCCTTTGCAAGACACATCATTAAGTATAGTATTCCTCTCCATCCTTCATATGACCTCTGGCCCTTCTACGTGTGCTCAAACTGTATACTGTTACAAAGCCAGGTTTCTGGGATCCAACAAACAGCCCAGATATCAACAAAGATGCTTAGTACCCCTCCCTACAGTGGGCCACTCTACTGTCTCCACGTCTGACAAGAGAAGAACAGTTACTGTTATAGCAGGGATGAAGGTAAGTCCCTATAGGGGGTTGGGAAAGGAACTGGAGCAATTTTGCATGCAGAGGAGAATGCATGATTTGAGCATCATTAAGTCCACCAAGATATTTTTTCCTAATAGAAAAAAGTCAAATAGATAACTATTTATAATTTAGGCTCTGTGTCCACAGATAAACAACAAAATATAGATGTTTAAGTTACATCCAGAGAGTTCACAATAAAACAAATGAAGGTCATTTCAAGATTTGAGTGATAGATGACAAAAAAATAATTTCATCCTGGCAGATTGCTGCACCTCTCTTGCTATAGAGACTCCATAAAGGAAGAAATGTCTCTTCACCTCAGTTGATCTAAATTAAGAAAAGCAGTGTCAGAGAAGCAGTAAACCCAGCCTGACCAAGGTCACAAGTCCCTTCTGGTTGGTGCCAGCACTGGGGCACCTCACAGAGTCGGCAGACAACCCCAAGGTCCCCTAGAGGACTCTCCACACTATCTTAGGACCACCCATGAGTGGAACACAACTTCTGTTCCAATCCAATCGCAGGGGACCTTAGACAGCATTAAAGAAGCAGGAAACCTGGGCTGACCAGGGTCACAAGTCCCTTCTGGTCGGCGCCAGCACTTGGTCACCTGGGCACAGAGTCAGTGGAAACCCCCAAAGTCCCTAGAGGACAGCTTCTGAGACAGACCCCATTTCCGGCTCCAGACATCCGGGCACCTTCCCTGCCAGAGGAGAGGTGCCGCCCTGCCCGGGAGGGCTTTTCTGGAGCACCTGGGGAAACCATCTTGGTTCCCGGGTCCCTTTGAGACTAGTCTGTGCAGGTGAGAGTGTGGACTACAGAAGCTAATAGCTTCTGTGACAGGGCAAAGCAAAACAGCTTCTGGGACAGGTCCTGTTTTGGGCCTTCATCTTCTGCCAGGAGGGAGGTACGAACATGAGATATCTGTGCACCTTCTCTGTAAGAAGAGAGCTTGCCTGCAGAGTGTGCTCTGACCACTGAAACTCAAAGGAGAGAGCTAGTCTCTCAGGGCTGCTGATAGAGGCTAACAGAATCACGAGAGGAACAATCTCTAACCAGAGACAACTATAACAACTAACTCCATAGATTACCAGGTGGTGAAAGGCAAACATAAGAATCTTACTAACAGAAACCAGGACCACTCACCATTATCAGAACGCAGCACTCCCACCTCGCCCAGTCCTGGGCACCCCAACACACCCAAAAAGCTAGACCCGGATTTAAAAGCATATATCATGATGATGGTAGAGGACATCAAGGAGGACTTTAATAACTCACTTAAAGAAATACAGGAGAACACTGCTAAAGAGTTACAAGTCCTTACAGAAAAAGAGGAAAACACATCCAAACAGATGATGGAAATGAACAAAACCATACTAGACCTAAAAAGGGAAGTGGACACAATAAAGAAAACCCAAATCGAGGTAAAGCTAGAGATAGAAACCTTAGGAGAGAGATCTAGAACCATAGATGTAAGCATCAGCAACAGAATACAAGAGATGGAAGAGAGAATCTCAGGTGCAGAAGATTCCATAGAGAACATCAGCACAACAATCAAAGACAACGCAAAATGCAAAAAGATCCTAACTCAAAACATCCAGGAAATCCAGGACACAATGACAAGACCAAACCTATGGATAAGAGGAGTAGATGAGAATGAAGATTTTCAACTTAAAGGGCTGGCAAATATCTTCAACAAAATTATAGAAGAAAACTTCCCAAACCTAAAGGAAGAGATGCCCATGAACATACAAGAAGTCTACAGAACTCCTAATAGACTGGACCAGAAAAGAAATTCCTCCTGACACATAATAATCAGAACAACAAATGTACTAAATAAAGATAGAGTATTAAAAGGAGTAAGAGAAAAGGGTCAAGTAACATATAAAGGCAGGCCTACCAGAATTACACCAGACTTTTCACCAGAGTCTATGAAAGCCAGAAGATCCTGGACAGATGTTATACAGACACTAAGAGAACACAAATGCCAGCCCAGGCTACATACCCAGCCAAACTTTCAATTACCATAGATGGAGAAACCAAAGTATTCCATGACAAAACCAAATTCATACATTATGTTTCCACGAATCCAACTCTTCAAAGGATAATAACAGAAAAAAAAAATACAAGGATGAAAACCATGCCCTAGAAAAAGCAAGAAAGTAATCCTTCAACAAACCTAAAAGAAGACAACCACAAGAACAGAATGCCAACTCTAACAACAAAAATAATAAGAAGCAACAATTACTTTTCCTTAATATCTCTTAATATCAATGGACTCAACTCCCCAATAAAAAGACATAGACTAACAGACTGGCTACACAAACAGGACCCAACATTTTGCTGCTTACAGGAAACCCATCTCAGGGAAAAAGAAAGACACTACCTCAGAATGAAAGGCTGGAAAACAGTTTCCCAAGCAAATGGTCTGAAGAAACAAGCTGGAGCAGCCATTCTAATGTCTAATAAAATCGACTTCCAACCCAAAGTTATCAAAAAGAACAAGGAGGGACACTTCATACTCATCAAAGGTAAAATCCTCCAAGAGGAACTCTCAATTCTGAATATCTATGCTCCAAATACAAGGGCAGCCAGATTCATTAAAGACACTTTAGTAAAGCTCAAAGCACACATTGCACCTCACACAATAATAGTGGGAGACTTCAACACACCACTTTCATCAATGGACAGATCGTGGAAACAGAAACTAAACAGGGACACAGTGAAACTAACAGAAGTTATGAAACAAATGGACCTGACAGATATCTACAGAACATTTTATCCTAAAACAAAAGGATATACCTTCTTCTCAGCACCTCACGGGACCTTCTCCAAAATTGACCATATAATTGGTCACAAAACAGGCCTCAACAGATACAAAAATATTGAAATTGTCCCATGCATCCTATCAGATCACCATGGACTAAGGCTGATCTTCAATAACAACATAAATAAAGAAAGCCAACATTCACGTGGAAACTGAGCAACACACTTCTCAATGGTACCTTGGTCAAGGAAGGAATAAAGAAAGAAATTAAAGACTTTTTAGAGTTTAATGAAAATGAAGCCACAACATACCCAAACTTATGGGACACAATGAAAGCATTTCTAAGAGGAAAACTCATAGCTCTAAGTGCCTCCAAAACGAAACTAGAAAGAGCACACACAAGCAGCTTAACAACACGCCTAAAAGCTCTAGAACAAAAGGAAGCAAATTCACCCAAGAGGAGTAGACAGCAGGAAATAATCAAACTCATTGGTGAAATCAACCAAGTGGAAACAAGAAGAACTATTCAAAGAATCAACCAAACAAGGAGCTCGTTCTTTGAGAAAATCAACAAGATAGATAAACCCTTAGCCAGAATCACTAGAGGGCACAGGGACAGCATCCTAATTAACAAAATCAGAAATGAAAAGGGAGACATAACAAGAGATCCTGAAGAAATCCAAAACACCATCAGATCCTTCTACAAAAGGCTATACTCAACAAAACTGGAAAACCTGGATGAAATGCACGAATTTCTAGACAGATACCAGGTACTAAAGTTAAATCAGTATCAGGTTAATGATCTAAACAGTCCTATACCCCCTAAAGAAATAGAAGCAGTCATTAATAGCCTCCAAACCAAAAAAAGCCCAGGACCAGATGGGTTTAGTGCAGAGTTCTATTAGACCTTCAAAGAAGATCTAATTCCTGTTCTTCACAAACTATTCCACAAAATAGAAGCAGAAGGTACTCTACCCAATTCATTCTATGAAGCCACAATTACTCTGATACCTAAACCACAGAAAGACCCAACAAAGATAGAGAACTTCAGACCAATTTCCCTGATAAATATCGATGCAAAAATCTTCAATAAAATTCTCTCTAACTGAATCCAAGAACACATCAAAACAATCATCCATCCTGACCAAGTAGGTTTCATCCCAGGGATGCAGGGATGGTTTAATATACGGAAATCCATCAACGTAATCCAGTATATAAACTAACTTAAAGACAAAAAACCACATGATCATCTCCTTAGATGCGGAGAAAGCATTTGACAAAATCCAACACCCATTCATGATAAAAGTCTTGGAAAGATCAGGAATTCAAGGCCCATATCTAAACATGATAAAAGCAATATACAGCAAACCAGTAGCCAACATCAAAGTAAATGGTGAGAAGCTGGAAGCATTCCCACTAAAATCAGGGACTAGACAAGGCTGCCCACTTTCTCCCTACCTATTCAACATTGTACTTGAAGTCCTAGCCAGAGCAATTCAACAACAAAAGAAGATCAAGGGAATACAAATTGGAAAGGAAGAAGTCAAAATATCACTTTTTGCAGATGATATGATAGTATATCTAAGTGACCCTAAAAATTCCACCAGAGAACTCCTAAGCCTGATAAACAGCTTCAGTGAAGTAGCTGGATATAAAATTAACTCAAACAAGTCAATGGCCTTTCTCTACATAAAGGATAAATAAGCTGAGAAAGAAATTAAGGAAACAACACCCTTCTCAATAGTCACAAATAATATAAAATACATTGGCATGACTCTAACTAAGGAAGTGAAAGATCTGTATGATAAGAACTTCAAGTCTCTGAAGAAAGAAATTAAAGAAGATCTCCGAAGGTGGAAAGATCTCCCATGCTCATGGATTGGCAGGATCAATATAGTAAAAATGGCTATCTTGCCAAAAGCAATCTACAGATTCAATGAAATCCCCATCAAAATTCCAACTCAATTCTTCAATGAATTAGAAAGGGCAATTGGCAGATTCATCTGGAATAACAAAAAAACCTAGGATAGTAAAAACTCTTCTCAAGGATAAAAGAACCTCTGGTGGAATCACCATGCCTGACCTAAAGCTTTACTACAGAGCAATTGTGATAAAAACTGCATGGTACTGGTATAGCGACAGACAAGTAGACCAGTGGAATAGTATTGAAGACTCAGAGATGAACCCACACACCTATGGTCACATGATCTTTGACAAGGGAGCAAAAACCATCCAGTAGAAAAAAGACAGCATTTTCAACAAATGGTGTTGGCACAACTGGCAGTTAACATGTAGAAGAATGCGAATTGATCCATTCCTATCTCCTTGTGCTAAGGTCAAATCTAAGTGGATCAAGGAACTCCACATAAAACCAGAGACACTGAAACTTATAGAGGAGAAAGTGGGGAAAAGCCTGGAAGATATGGGCACAGGGGGAAAATTCCTGAATAGAACAGCAATGGCTTGTTTGATCAAGAATTGACAAATGGGACCTCATAAAATTGCAAAGCTTCTGTAAGGCAAAAGACACGGTCAATAAGACCAAAAGGCCACCAACAGATTGGGAAAGGATCTTTACCTATCCTAAATCAGATAGGGGACTAATATTCAATATATGTAAAGAACTCAAGAAGGTAGACTCCAAAAAATCAAATAACCCCATTAAAAAAATGGGGCTCAGAGCTTAACAAAGATTTCTCACCTGAGGAATACCGAATGGCTGAGAAGCACCTGAAAAAAATGTTCAGCATCATTAATCATCAGGGAAATGCAAATCAAAACAACCCTGAGATTCCACCTCACTCACACCAGTCAGAACGGCTAAGATCAAAAACTCAGGTGACAGCAGATGCTGGCGAGGATGTGGAGAAAGAGGAACACTCCTCCATTGTTGGTGGGATCGCAAGCTTGTACAACCACTCTGGAAATCAGTCTGGCGGTTCCTCAGAAAATTGGACATAGTACTACCGGAGGATCCCGCTATACCTCTCCTGGGCATATATCCAGAAGATGTTCCAACTGGTAAGAAGGACGCATGCTCCACTATGTTCATAGCAGCCTTATTTATAATAGTCAGAAGCTGGAAAGAACCCAGATGCCCCTCAACAGAGGAATGGATACAGAAAATGTGGTACATTTACACAATGAAGTAGTACTCAGCTATTAAAAAGAATGAATTTATGAAATCCCTAGGCAAATGGATGGACCTGGAGGGCATCATCCTGAGTGAGGTAACCCAATCACAAAAGAACTCACATGATATGTACTCACTGATAAGTGGATGTTAGCCCAGATACTTAGAATAGCCAAGATATAAAATACAATTTGTGAAACTCATGAAACTAAAGAAGAACAAAGACCAAGTGTGGACACTTTGCCCCTTCTTAGAATTGGGAACAAAATACCCATGGAAGGAGTTACAAAGACAAAGTTTGGAGCTGAGACGAAAGGACAGACCATCTAGAAACTGCCATTTCTGGGGATCAATCCTATAATCAGACTCTGAACGCTGACACCATTGTATACACTTGCAAGATACTGCTGAAAGGACCCTGATATAGCTGTCTCTTGTGGGGCCTGGCAAATACAAAAGTAGATGCTCACAGTCAGCTATTGGATGGATCACAGGGCCCCCAATGGAGGACCTAGAGAAAGTACCCAAGGAGCTAAAGGGAACTGCAACCCTATAGGTGGAACACCAATATGAACTAACCAGTACCCCCCGGAGCTCGTCTCTCTAGCTGCATATATATCAGAAGATGGCCTAGTCGGCCATCAGTGGAAAGAGAGGCCCATTGGTTGTGCAAACTTTATATGCCTCAGAATAGGGGAATGCCAGGGCCAGGAAGTGGGAGTGGGTGGGTAGGGGAGTGGGTGGGGGAGGGTATGGGGGACTTTTGGGATAGCACTGGAAATGTAAATGAAGAAAATACCTAATTAAAAAAAGTAAGAGAAAGAAAGAAAGAAAGAAAGAAAGAAAGAAGGAAAGAAAGAAAGAAAGAAAGAAAGAAAGAAAGAAAGAAAGAAAGAAAGAAAGAAAAGCAGTGTCTTAACTGCAGAATCAGCACCAGTGATCTAGAATAGAAATGGACCCCACCTGTTACATGAGTCTATAAGAAAAGATGACTTGAAATCACTTAGGTGATCAGTTACAGTCCTCCACCATCTTCCCTATCAAAGAGTTCTTCATCATGATTCAGAAGTTATTTTAATTTTTTCTCCATGACATGGGAGGTTCTTGGTTTGCCTCTAGGAGAAGTACTGACCTTAAGCCTGGTATCATGGTGGCCAAACATCCTGGTCTATTCTTCCACATGCCCATTACAGGCCACAAAAAGAGGGGCCATCAAAGGTGGCACCTTTGACTCCTGGCTGTGAGTAGGGGAGTTGTATCTGCTCTTGAGCTAAGAAAATCTTAAGATCAAGTCCAGCTGAACTCAACAGCTCGTTTTTGTTGACTCTTCTTTGCCCATCTCTAAGAACTATGAGGACATAATAAAAACATCAGTTGTGCTATTGACTCCAGGTGACTAGACACACTGAATAAAACTAGAAATACTTGTTGAGAAGAGAGACAAAATAGTCCTTGTTGAATGATGGCTTGACAGATGTATAAGCAAAAAGAAAGCAGAGTAGAGAGAATGGCACTTCTATCGCAGTAGCTGGAGACAGCTTCACTCAGAAGATGGGACATTTGGAAATTAATACACCTCACAGCTAATTTCTATTTGGGTCACCTCTCAGATCAACCTGTCCTTTACTAAGTAAGACCTAAAGCAGCCAGGCACTTTAGTTAACAGACAACTTTATTTCTAAGTTTGAATGTTCTTTTTTTTTTAATGCCAGCTGAACTTTTGTTTGTAGTTTTAGTAAGACATTTCAGAAACACATGAAAGAAAAGGGCAAAGGTCCTTTCTAGAAGAGATTTTATCACCTGATTTTGTCAGCTTTCCATGACTTTTCCAGTAGCATTAACAAAATACCTGAGGTGATGAACACAAAAGGAGGAAAGACATTTTTCTTCCCAGTGTTGAATATTTCTGACCATGATCTCTTGACCTTATTGCTTTGGCCCTATGGTACACCACTAAAGACATGCAAACAGCTGACTTCATGACAGTTGGAAATAAAAGGGAGAAAAGAGATAAGCATCCCACAGCTCACAATCCCACAGCCCCAGTGACTGAATATCCCCTACTAAGTCCTACTTCTGCCAGTAGCACACACTGAGGATCATGAGGGCCAAGCCTTCTTCACATGGGGTCATAAAGAGATAAACAACATGGTTTAGACCTTCAAACTCCAGATGAGTCACCCTTCCTTTAGGATACTGATTAAAAAAAAAACACCCATAAAGATAGAGAACATGTTAAAATTTAGAGAGCTCTATGCATAGATAGTTTCATGAATGTCTTTTGCCATTGGTCCACTTTAAAAGAAATCTGATTGGAAACCATGACTCAGAGAAAAAAAGACAATGTGAGCTCTAGCGTGTCCTTGGACTCATACTAAGAAAACATAAATCAGCCTTGGCCATAAACTCAGCTTGAAAGTTATTATGTGTTCAGTTATGTGTTTTTTATGATAGGAATAAAAAGTTAAAATATATGTTTCACTTTTAATAACTTTCTGCTTTACATCACTTAATTAACCTGTCAACTATAGGCCTAAGTCACTAGTGGAGTGAAGACCTCTCCACTGGAAACTGCTCAAGACAATTCCTTGTCTGGCCTATTCGTTTTCCATAATTAACCAAGGTCGACTAGATGTCTCTACAGGCCCTTCCAGTCTTCTTCATCATCCTGGCAATAAGTAGGCCAGATTCCATGAACATTCTACAACTGCAAGTCAAAAACCATCATCTCAGGAAGTTGACTGTGTGTTCAACTCCTCCCTAAAATACTGCACTGTAACAAAAACATCCCATTTCCTACCAACTTTCTGCACATAAAGCACTATAAAGCACTATGGGGAGAAGTTCTTCAACTTATACATTATTTACATAAAGCCAATATGTTGTAATCAAATATATCCCATGTTATCATTGCCTACACTTATTACAAACAAGAAATCTCAAAGTCACTCCCTATCCCCAGCTCTGATTTCTCTCTGCAGAGTGTCTTTTCTCATGAGCCTGTATTTAGAGATTAAATACCCTTGTATTTAGAGATTAAAGCTCAGATGTGAAAATTTCCAGTCCACTCTCCAGCTGACTAAACCCTAAAGCCCAGGGCTCTAACATTTGCTAGCCTTCTATTGGGAGGACGCCCTTCCAGGAAATCCAGATTACCTCTACACTCATAGGATTTTCCTATAAAGTAGTAGACCCAAATTAGAGCACAACATATTTGCCAACATTTATGCAGTGGCAAGGCCCTCATCCCAGAAAGATGGTGCCCAGGAGGTCACCAATGGGTAAATTGTAGAATATGCATCTCTCACTGACGAGCACTGAGGTACAGAGAGATGGATTTTCTTTGTGTCTTTTGCAGACACAGTGCCATGAACATCTATGGTCTTTTTAGCTGCCTTTCCTCTGAGCCCTCTATTCAGTAATCAGGCATATTAGCAAACTTGACGGCCAATGAGGATGGGTTATTCCTGTATAATCAGAAACTTAGTTAAACCAAGAACTAAAATATATAGGTCCTTGATTAGTGGCTAAAAGAATAGAGCCTGAGTTTTTATCTCTATTGATTCACCCCTTAAATGTTAATACAAACAGGCCAGTCAATCACATGAGCTAGAAAATTCTCCTCAGTGACGTTATCTGCCCTTCAGACTTTAAGAAATATATAGAGGCTACCCAAACACGGATATTTGCAGCGTTCTCTCACCAGCATCCACACTTATGCTGTGAGATGTGACGATGTTCTCCAGGGCAGCATCTTTGGTCATTGCCCACTCTCATCCCTTGAGGTTGTCCACTACTACTCTAAAAATTTCTCTCTGTCTTGATGTGCCTCACACAGAGCAGGGAGCTGAGGGGAGGCCAGATTAAAAACCCAGTGGTAGGAACGGTGAAAAGAGTAGAATGTCTTTTTAAAAGAATATAATCTTGAATCCCTAATAGAAATATATCTATTTCCAGAACCGTTTTTCAACCTCACATCTTAGGATCTTACACCTAACCATACTGTATGTTCTATACTATTGATTTAATTGATTGAAATGAGAATTGGGTGTAAACTGAGGCCTATTGCTCCAGTTCATCAGCCCAACCAAAGACGCTGACTAGAGGAGAGTAGTCTGTCCTCACTGGTCTTTAAGTCTGCTAAGCTACCCAACAGAAGGACTTGAATATAAGGAAGAGACAGGTTAAAAAAATAGACCATGAGTGTTCATGATGACACATCTGCAAATTATCCAAAGAAAATCCACTTGTTCATACGTTGCTGCTCTTCAGTGAAAGACATCTATCCTAAAACTTGCCCATTGGTGAGTTCTTGGACACTGTCTTCCTGGACTGAGGGTCCTTTTACTATTTGGACATAAAAGTAGAGTGTGTATCACAAATACGTATAGAGCAGTTAGAGACAGGCTTTCTCCCATAGAGGCCATTCTACCACACATGAATACTAAGCATGAGATTAAAGCTGTGACTGGGACAAGATGTCAAGAGGATGTAGAGACACTTCTCTGAGGTAAGTCAGTGTACTGGCTGGTTTTGTGTGTCAACTTGACACAGCTGGAGTTATCACAGAGAAAGGAGCTTCCGTTGAGGAAATGCCTCCATGAGATCCAACTGTAAGGCATTTTCTCAATTAGTAATCAAGGGGAAAGGCCCCTTGTGGGTGGAACTATCTCTGGGCTGGCAGTCTTGGGTTCTATAAGAGAACAGGCTGAGCAAGCCAGGGGAAGCAAGCCAGTAAAGAACATCCCTCCATGGCCTCTGCATCAGTTCCTGCTTTCTTACCTGCTTGAGTTCCAGTCCTGACTTCCTTGGTGATGAACAACAGTATGGAAGTGTAAGTTGAATAAACCCTTTCCTCCCCAATTTGCTTCTTGGTCATGATGTTTGTGTGGGAATAGAAATCCTGACTAAGACAGTCAGCCACCAGTAGCTAAAGCACATGATGTCATACTCTCAGAAAGCCTGAGGGAGCCACAGCCAGCTACACAGTTATATTCTCTAACACTGATGCAACGTTCCAGTCTCAGCACACTCATTTCAAAGCACTGAGGAAGTGTGTAGATGTCCAACTGAAACCTGAAATGTTAATAAAGACCTTCACAACCCAATGGCAGTATGGGACCTACAAAATAAATGATCTGTGGCTGTATCCAATGACCAGTCTTTTCTATAATCATTTCTTCCTTGGCAATAAACAGCAAGATTAATGATGCAAAATGAGCACATGTCTCCAGGCCCCAGAGAATCATGGGAGAAAAAAGGAACAAAACCAATTTCTAAAAAAAAAAAAAAAAAAAAAAAAAAAAAAAAAAAAAATCTCATTTTCCACACGTGCATTCCTCCCTAGGGAAAGTTGCGGCTAATTTTGAATGAGGCTTGGGTAGCAGCAGGGACGTAAGGCAAGTGCACCTGCTTCAAGAGGCGCTCAGCTGGGCTGCCTTAATTAGTTACCCATGTCTGGAGAAAATGACCTCAGTTACCTGTGGGGTAGAAACCAAGCAGCACAGACCAGAAGCAGAGTCTCAAATTCGAAACAATCTATTCGGGTTTTCTATTCAAAGACATTTGGAAGAAAAATACAATGTTCTCACACTGCATCTCTCTGAGAAAGTAGTTCTCTACATTAGTTACTGTTCTTCACAAAATACCCCTGAGACGCAGCCCCCCCAGTAACACCACCCTATAATGAGGTAGTAATAATACTTAAGGACCTGTTTGTTCTTGAATGATCTCCAAGATCAGCCTGTTTCACATTAAATTTCATTCAAAATTAAGACATTATGTTACTGGACACTTCAGACCGTAAACCCATCCTGTATTCCAAAAGAATTAGGAAACAAATGGGTAAAAGAAAATTAATTTATTAACAATCTGGTCAAACTAAGGGAGGGAGCCTATTTCCTCCCTCCAAGTAGCCTATGGCCATCTTATAATTTTTAGGAAGCCATGAAGTAAAGGCCAGAAGAGATGCAAATTTATCTCTGAGACAAGTTTAAGGATCCTTTTCTAAAGGAGAGGGGAGACCTGGACCAGAGATTATTTCTGTTGTCTGTTCTCTGTTACATAGACAGATTTTTACACAAGTCTAAGCCAAAGAAAATGAGATTCTAATGTGTCCCCATTTTTTAAAATAGAAGTGTCTCAGAATTTGTGGAAGATTGCATTCCCCAGCCTTCCCGGGTGTCATCCCATGATAGACATAGGATGAAAGATCCTGGTACTTTCTTTGAAAGGCAACTTTAATCCCCTCTGTTTAAACAAGGTGGCTTTGAAAGGTGCTAGTTCGGGAACAGGGTCAGCCACAAGCATCTATCTTTATAGTATCTTCTTTCCCTTGGGCTTTGGTATAAAATCACAATTACAGTCATTGTAAGATTGTAGAATTTGCTTAAAAAATAGAGAACAACATAGCCACCTATGCTACCTATCTCCAGTAACCTTACAGCCATTCATTATGAAAAAGCAACTGTTTTACCATATTCTGATACATAGAATTTTAAATCGGCATACCTGGGTAATCACTGACTCAGTTTGGAATCTAGAAAAAAAAAAAAAAAGTTGCTCCTCTGAACTCTTATATAGGGCGCTTTTGTGAACAAAAAATTCACTGGAGAATCAGCATAGCGGATCATTGAGTTGCCTTTCTAATATTAACGCTGCGACCCTCTAATACACTGCCAACTGCTGTGGGGACCCTAACCATAACATTTTTGTTGTTACGTCATAACTGTAACTTTGCTACTGTTATGAATCATACTGCAAGCATCTGTGTTCTCTGATGGTCGTAAGCAACTCCTGTGAAAGGGTCACTCCACCCCCAAGGAGTCACAACCTACAGCTTGAGAACCCTAAACGTGTGATTCACAATACAATGACATGTATGTAGCGGTCACAGGAACCACACAGCCCACAAAGCTAAATAGAAAAAACTAAAATCTAATGGCCACTCCTTTGCTACCAGCAGATGAGAGTGAGGGTTTGGTGGGCACGCCTAGAGGAGTCCCAGGTTCTTGTGTCTTGGAACAAAGAATTGGAAAGAGTGAGGCAGGGAATGGAGGGAGAGAATTTATTAGGAAAGAATACAGGTCCATGGGAAGAGGGGCCGGGGTAGAGAGCAAGGTCGTAGCTCAATGGTTCCCGTGTATAATGGCCCGGGTGTTATGTCGGTAATGAGGTGTGGGCTTTTCCGATCATCTCCCTACCACAGGTTGCATAACACATGCTCTGTCATGTGACCTAGTCCTGTATTACATGTCTCATTAGCATCTTAAGTCTCCATGCAGGGGTGTGTGGTTTGGTAGTATAATGAGCAGAGGTGTGAAGGAGCACTCTAATGGGGCACCCTGGGACGCGGCCGGCCTGAGCCCGTGACTCCAGCCGCTTTTGTTAGTCTTTGGTGGGAATTTCTCCAACTTGCTCTTTGCCAATTTGTCTTCTGCATGTGCAAGGACCTCACTCTCCCCTCACCTTCCTGCCACAACCTGGATAAGCTGCAACTTCTTCTTTGAAGCAAAATTGTTTTGATTCTAAGCTGAGACCATGTCCCTCAAACAGTTCGGCCTGGTGTTAGGTGCAACTGCTGAGCTCCAAACTCTATTGTTTGATAAAATAGTCTTCGCTTCTCCTTGGTCCTGGGATCTCACTCTGGCCTACCATTGGCTCCTGGGGTCTTTGCGATTCCTTCTGAACGAGAGCTTAGTACAGAAGTCCAGCAGGGTTTACATAGAATACTGAGTCACTCTCAAGGATTCCCAAGGTGCCAATATTGAGAAGACCTATTCAGAGAGTAACAGTGGGCCATGGCTAGGAAGACTTCTGTGCAGGGTGCACACTTACAGGGTGAGAGCAGACACTCGAGACGGGAACTTTGTGTCCACCTACGTGTTTCTGCAGCCTTCATGCTACTCCTTAATGTTTCTTTCCAGAGTGGCAGTTTCCTAGTCAGATGATTGACACACCCATTTGGATTAACCCTTAAGAGAGAGGGCAATGGACTTTCTTATTATTTCCAGAAAGCATCCTGCTACGTAGTAATCTTAGAACTTTCCTGGCTACTCAGAAAACCATGACTCCCACCCAGGATCAGAGATATAATAACTCAGATCCCAGTCTTTTGACCAAGATGATGATGATGACGACGACGATGATGATGATCAATAAACTGAAGAGAGAGAAGGTCTATATAGTCATGCTTTCCTGAGAGGAGGAAAGTGGGTTTCAGCAAAGCCCCATGCCCTCCATCTTCCTCCTGTTCATACACTATTTTAAATCTCAAGGATGGCACCCATTGCAATGTGCCCTATACTCTCACCTGGTGTTTTCAATCTTAAGGAGGGCAGTTGCTATGTTCCCATCTTCCTTTATGCAATCCCATTTTTTTCATTTACAAAATTAATATGTCGACAGGGACACAGAATGTGGTCCCAAGGCTGATCGTGGGCTGGGATCCATTCTCCATGAATACCCTTTGGTAGATATTTCCCATTCTAATGTCTTAGCACACAGACACAATCATGAAGGCAAGCAGGGTTTGCACACTGGGCATTAACTTGTCTTTCCAGGGCCTTTGCTTTGAAGAGCACTCAAAGACTGTTGAGCTCAAGCTGTGACCCTCCCTGAGTGGCTCCATGTCGTGTAAGACTGTAGTGTTTCAAGAATGTCTTCTGTCTTAAGAGACTCCAGTTTATAGGTTGCTTCTTTTATTCCATTTTGAGGATGAGGGGTGACCTCGTACCTGAGTGGACCCTTTAACTATCTATACCACATGCGCAGCATAAACTGATAACTTATTATGGAGGCATATGGATAGATTAAAATTTGAGCAGGGAAACCAGGCCCAAGAACTTAACAGACATGCCAGACCAAGGAAAGGGTGTAACCCCTCATCTGGGCCCTACAGAGTGGGGGTACCCAACATTGCTATAGAGACAGTCCCCTGGCTTGTCATCTAACTTCATAGTCGCTGTGTCAGAAACTGATGCAGAGAACTCCCAAACTCTCAGGAGTTCAGCTCAGCTCAACCCCCACTATTGGCATAGGCTACCCCACTTCCCTGTTAGCCCATCTGGACCTGCCGTCCATCTGTCCTCCAGCTCCTTCCTCTGGCTAGGCTTGGCTCCTTATCATCACTAAAGGTTCTACTTGCATTTCCATCCACCTCTCTGCTTCTTCTGAACTACCCGGTGGCCTCTTAGCCCTTGATAGACACTCTGTAACCTACATATAAACATGCAGAGAGAGAGAGAGAGAGATTTACTGTATGGTGTGGTGTATGTGATGTGAGAGTTAATAATTAAGTTTGGAGTAAAGGACCTGTGTTCACATCCAACAGGGTTACAAAAGAAAATGGAAATATCTAGCAAATTGCTGCCATCAAAATTGCCATGTCTATCTATCCATTTAGAAGTCTGTTAAAGATTGTATAAAGGGCATTGTGCTTTCTAAGGGTTGCATTTTAAAATTTCAAGAATAATAACAACAAAGGAAAATAAAAAAGAATTATAGGCTAAATCTATCAGCCTGTTTCCCTAGAGTCTAAACTTCCTGACTCTCACGCTTGATTCAAAAGCACTTTATGCATCTCTCTCTATTATCTGCTCAGCTAAAAGAAAATGACGAAAAAGAAACAAAATTAATCCCAGTCCAGTTCAATAGTTGGATTGCAGTTGTTTTTGCTTTTCTTAACCAAGCCACTTGGCCTCAGTTCCCCAAGTCATGGGAGCTTAGTCCAAGCTGGACCCTCTTCACTCCAATCCCCAGAGCTCATATCCTGTTTTTCACTCATTCTCCTGATTTTAGCAGATGTTGTCTATTAATATGTCTGAGAACTTAGGATGTTTCAATTATGCCCCAAAGAAATGGGCTATTTGCACTCCTTGTGTTTCCACAAAATTACTATTCACTCATAACTTTCTACAGTATTACTATCAAAATAAGGTGCAAATTGGAAAACACAGAATGAACAACACCCAGACCCCATGCAGATCCTGTGAAGATCCTGTATGAACCCTGTGCAGACCCCATGCAAACCCAGTGTGGACCCCATGCAGACCCAATGCAGACCCTGTGGATCAGAAACACTACACTTGTACAGAAACACTACACTTCCTCATCACAGTTCACAAATCTCACCTGCCTAACTTGATCTGGGCAAAGTTTCCTGGTTTGAAAAGATCTATCCATCCCTCTCACCTCCCTTGCCTAGGTGTCGAAACAGGGGATAAATAGGGTAAGACTCTTAGTGTTCATTGTGGATATCGATCAGATAGCCTGGGATGGCTGAGAGTGACACAGACAGAGAAGGCTGGTGACAGTGAAAGCAGAAGTGGCTGAGCTGTGACCACACCGCTAAGTTACTCTCAAGACCACAGTGGGCCAGAGAAAATACTTGACTCGTAGGGATAACTGGGCTGTAAGTCTCCATTCACTCCTCATTGTCTGCCTATTTCATGATTACTAGCAGTTGAAGACAGAAAGTAAAACCTGCCTTGACCAATTTATCAGCGTCCGTCAAAGGAGCAAATGAAATGGTCTACATAAACATGAGATTCTAAGATTGTCAGATTCATCCTAACACTCCATGTTATAACCAGGGTAGCAGAGGAGACCCAAAAGACCTGTGACCAATGGCTGATTCCACCATTTGCTTTGTGACTCGCCTACACCTCAAATCCTTGTCCAATTAAAAAAAAATTACATAATATGTATGTCATTTACTTTGCAATCTGAAAAATAAGAAGTATTTAGGTTGAGAAGAAACAAGGTAATTCATATTAAATACTCAGGATAAAGGGTTGCCACCCAATAAAAGGTAAGAGTTGGGTTTCTGATCATCATTACTAAGGATGCACAGGGGAAATGGTTTGCTGGGTAAGTGTGAAAGGCAGAGCTACAACCTCATAGCATCACAACAGAGATGTAGGCAGAAGGAACTTTACTGGTTAGCAGATGGCGTTGGTAGCTAGGTTAACGCTGTGCATAGTAGCTTTCAACACGCATCAGTGTTCACGCTCAAAGCACAGGTCCTGAGGGCCCAGTCCGTGCTACATGGGAAGGCAGCACTGAGCGAGGCACGTAGGCTTACACCTTATTAGGACAAACAGTGAAAAGTGTGGAGCAATTGCCTTGTAGAATCACCTAGCATACTTCAGAAAGGGATTCCTAGAGGAAATAATGTAAACAAAGGGGCCACGAACTAATGAAAGGAATTGTCTCTGTTAGGAAAGGTGAGTGTCTTAGTTGGGGTTTCTGTTGCTATGATAAAACACACAGGCAACTTGGGAAAGAGCGGGTTTATTTTATGTTATATTTTTCCAGGAAACAGTCCCTTACAGAAGGAAGTCAAGGCAGGAACCTGGAGGCAGGAGCTGATGCAGAGGCCATGGAGGGTGCTGCTTACTGGCTTGCTCCTCATGGCTTACTCAGCCTGCTTTCTTACAGAACCTAGGGACCACCAGCCCAGCAGTGACCTTGCCCACAAATGACTGGACCTTCAATCACTAATTAAATAGATTCCCAGCAGGCTCCTCTCAAAGACTCAAGTTGACATTGAACTGGCCTGAACAGTGAATGAGGAAGAACATCATATCGGAGGCAACAAGATGTGGGAGAACTCCAACATGGTACAGGTGCCAGCCATCCTTAGGCTAGAAGGAAAATGATATGGCCAGAGAGTAAGCTAGCATGGGGTTCTGAGGCAGAGGTAAGAAGGGGCCTATGCTAGAGAGTGCTCAACATTGGCTGACTGATGTGGGTTTCACCCTGGAGGCAACAGTGATCAAAGGATTTTGACCACAGGAAGACAAAATGATGGTCTTTGAATCAGAAATGGTGATAAATGACCTGGCTATGGTGGGGCATCCTTGCTAGTGGAGAAACCATTGTGGCTTCTTTTCCATTATTCCACACAGGGCAACATAGGCAGGTTAGGAAACCTAGAAAGAAGGCTCACAGAGTCAAAGGGAAATTGACCATGGGGAAGGACAAAGCACTCGTCACATGCTCTAGAAGGAGCCTTGCTGTTCTTCCCGAATTTCAGTTATGCTCAGTGACGTGAGAACTGTAGCGACCCAATTTATAACTACTGCATTTGACAGCTAAAAGTATATATATACACTACACATACACAGGAGCATGCTTGCACTCGTGTACACACACACACACGCACACAAATCCACACATGTGCACAAACACACAAACACACTTGCCATTTTCCCTATCTTCCCATTCTTACTTCTTCCTAAGAAAGGTTCCTGAGAAAACAGGGCAGCACACTCGTAGATGAAGTAGAAGAACAAAACCGGCCGCCCTAACCACTAACTGAAGCACAATGCAGAAGAGGAATAGGAAATGGTCCCTGAGCTCTGACAGTTCAGGAAAGCCGGGAGTGGTTGTGGGAAGAGACAGGGGGACGCCATGAGGTAATGGCCAGTTAGGAATGAGGTGAATGCAGAAAAGCATCTCACATGGTGTTCTGTGTTGGAATAATTTGATCTTACAAAGTGCCTCTGGACCAAAATTGTCTTTCAATTATTTTAAATTCAGGGAAGGCCCTTCTTTGAACATACTGTCATGCTCAATGATGCCATGAGCCCAGTAAGACACAAGGATTGTCTGCATCAGAGGAAGACAACCCCGGAATCTGGAAGATCCATTTTCAGAAAATGTGCATGTAACTCTAGCCAAAGAGAAGAGAAGGGGGAAGGGGTATCATTTTCTTTACAACCAAATATATAGGATCTCAAGTAAAAGGCTGGGCAATAGCGAGTCTTTCCCCATCTTCTGTGCTTGAGTCACAGTATTTAGTAGGAAAAGTCTGGGGAAAGATAAATGAAAACAAAGCTCAAGAAAAAAAAAAAAAAAAAGACAACCAGACACAGAAACAATAAGAAATGATGAAATGATGGCCCAGTCAGTGTCTACACTGCACGGCACAGCAGATCTTTGTGTTCTGTTGTGTCTTAAGACAAAAATCACACAAATTAATCAACCAAAGCATGAAGGGTAAATGAAGTAATTCAGCAGACAGAGAGATGGAAACCACAAAAGGGATGGGAAAAAAGTCTGCTTGGCTTGGCAAAACCTCATGTGTGATGCACAATAAATCTGAATTATTTTAACCATTTATTACCAAAATGGCATTACTTGAAGCAAAGAGTCACCCAAGCTATTTGCAAGTGAGGAACGTTTGGGAACACAAAGCAAGAAGTACAAAGAAGCCAACTCCTTGCAAAATATGTCTTGGGATCTCCAGTTTGAGTTTGTAGAGTTTGCGTAGAAACACTGGGGATTACAGCATGTTGTTAATTTTCTTCTAAGCATAGTAATGAATTTGCCTCTGAACAAATATCCTATCCCATCCATAATTCAGAAACGCCAATTGGATGTAACCGAGAACACTGAACACAGCCTCCGACAGCCTTCGACCATGTGAAAGGGGAAATTGGATGCAAGAAAGAGACACATTTAAATACTGAATCTTCAGTAAGCAAGTGCAGCTATGGAAGGGCTGAGATGGTCTATTTTAAACCTTAGCAGCCACCATAAAAGACAATCAATTTTGAATATGCTTGCTGGGATACTCTCGTCGATTTGTTCCATACACTAAGCATCAGTTACCAGCTCCATACTGTTTGGCAGCTCCCAGCCGAACACAACAGCAAGGCACTAACATTATCCCACAAGTATCAAAATAATAGAGTTGTGGTCTTATTTAATCAGTAGGACATGCCAATGCATGAACACACAGGGAACTCTTTCCTTCCCCAGGTCCCCTCACCTCACCCTCAAAGGAGGATGGAATGAAATCCCTGATGGTCACAGCCCTGGAGAATGACAAAATGCTGGAGTGATTGCCAGTTGCTGAGTCTGGGCGTCCACAAAGAAAATTCAGGTGATGTCATCTTCATGTGCTACAAAGAACCATGAATTCTCTCTGATCCCATACTGCCCACCAGAGAGATACACAATCAACGGTAAGCTCACTCTAATTTCACTCTATTTTATTTATAAATCATGATCTCATAATTATAAAACAAAGATGACAGATAAGTTATCACTTCTATAAACAAGTAAGCCTGCTATGGTAAGCTGTCCATCCACATATCTCGACATCTATTAATGACCACCCCAGCCTGGAAATTCAAATGTCCAGTCCAGTGTCCGTCTCACAAGTCTACAGAGTTTCCTGAAGATATACCTCCATTCAAGGCAAGAGTAGGTTGTTTGTTTTGGGTGTTGTTGTTGTTATTTGTTTTGTTTTGTTTTGCTTTTTGGTATGAGTCCCAGTTAAGACTCACTATACTAGAAAAACATAAAAGTAAAATTAACTCTTAAATTATTCAGGAAGTACATAAGCCTGCCCACTCTTTTTAAGTGTTCACACTATTGTTAGAAATTCCTAGCATTAATTTAAAAACCCCTAATTATGCTAAAGTTCGGTCATTTCCAGCCAATAAGCAATGAAGAGAATTCCTTCCCACCCATACAGGTGTTAGTGTACCTTTAAGTCTAATAGCAATAAGCACCAGATCAGCTGTCTGTCAGTTAGGAAATATGAAAATATACAGCATCCTATAACCAGCCATTAGCCACTGCCACAGTACAAGGACATCCTCAACACATACCCACCCTGCCATAACTCCATACATGCAGATGGTGTGTGGCCTGCCAGTATGTTGAGGGACTGCTAAGTTCTGGGAACATCTTAGTTTGTAGAGCTGCAAGGTAGGTCATGTTGGATTATCCTAGAAAGAGAGCATATGGCAGTTGCTCCCTAGAGCCAAACACAAAAGCAAAGCAATGAGCCCAGATATCTTCTGCAGCTCGTGTAGCATTCAGAAATTATCTTCTACACTCATCAAGTATTTGGAAAAGGCCACTTTAGGAATGTACACACACTCTTCTTAATTCCCAATTTATAGAGAACACATAGTTAACCTCTTTGAATACTCTAAGAGACAATTTTTATAGTCAGTGAAAAATAAGGCCAAGTACATTCACCGAAGTTCAACACAATGGAAGTACCACTGGTCCATCGCTTTTCCATCCTTACATGACGGATGATACGGTGCTGGATGAAGTCGATGTGGTGCTGGTGCCCGGTATCCTTGTTACAGACTTCAAAGAATGTCAGAAACACCACTCTTAAGCCAAACACTTCCTGGGATACTCTCACCACAGGGAATGGTAGTAGAATTATTATTTCATTTCCTTTTTTGTAGTTTACTTTTTATTATGTGTGTGTGTGTGTGCGTGTGTGTGTGTGTGTGTGTGTGTGTGTGTGTGTGTGTGTACAACGGGTATCAGAGTGTATCATTCATGTAGAGGTCAGAGAACAACTGTATGGAGTTGGTTCTTTCCTTTTGCCTTTAAGCCGATTTCTGTGATCAGATTCATGTCATGGCATTTGAGTAGCAAGCACCTTTACCCACCAAGCCATCTTGCCAGCCTCTCATTGCTTCATGAAGCAGTATGAGTGTATGGTAGTTGTACATATGCATAAAGGATGCTTTAAGAGTTAACGAGAAACCACAATAACTTACTATTAGGTTAAATCATTCATTCAGAAATTGGACTCCTTCCTAGAATACTCATCCCAAAGCAAAAATTGTTCTTGGATTAAAACTCTGGGTACACTAGTGCTTTCTGGAGAAGCACACACTAGGCCGTCTTGATTCATACACCATTTTGAAATGCAAATCTGTCTCTGAGAGATGGCTCAGTATAAATCCACCTCCTTGCTAGAAAAAGGAAATGACGGACATTGATACAAGATCATACTTGAAAGGGTCAGCTTGTGGCAGCCATGATTCTTGGTGACCACCAGCAAGAAATTTGTCAACTAAACAAAAGGGGACCAGAGCCATGGCCACAGTTTAACTAGGAAGACGGTCAGTGACTTATCAAGCATATTGCTCTCCTGCCACGACTCACCCTGAACTTGCATGAAGCTCTGCAATGACACATGACCAATGATAATTCAAGACCTTTCTCTGGTTGTACATGGTAGAAATTACAACAGCCGGTTCCAAGCCTAAAATAAAGAACTGCACCAGTTTTGTTGAGCTGAAAAAAGAATTCGTTGGCTCATGTAAAAGATCACAGTTTAGTCTATTAGGATGAAGAAATTGACCTTGAGTAAAAACAAAATATATAATGTATTTTTAGTGTAGGAAATGTTATGTTTCTGTGATCATTTAATGGGACCAACTTAACCTTAAATAATCGTCATTCTGTTAATAAATACGTTGGAACCAGACTGGCAAGGAGAGTTTGAGAAATCCCCTAAGCTTGCTTGGCTTTTGTGTTAAATGATTTACCTTCATGGGGGAAAGTTGTGGGCACAAAAGCATGGGAATTTGTTTGCTATTGGACATTTGCCCTAAGCACATTTTGCAAAGAAAAGTCATTTGTGTATGGAAAAACAATATTCTGGTCAGGAGAAAGCGCCTATGTGTTTTGCAACCAGAAGAATCCTTACAGAGCTCCAGTTTGCCTGCCAATGTTACGAGGAGTCTTTAAAAAGTTAAAATAGCAGAGATTATAGAGTCCACATGTTGGCTGACCTGTTTGTTGTCCTTTCTGGAAGAGCTGTGAGAGTTGAGGGTACGCAGCGGGGTGGGGTTCCAGTAGGTGGGTCACAGGGGGTTGGGTTCACATTTGGTTGTTTTCCATGATTCCATTAAATGAGAACTGATGGAAGCCCTGGAATAAGACTGGGAACATCTTTCTGGCACTTCTGAACAAGAGTCACTTGACCAAGAATTATCCCATGACACAATTGCGGAAATAACAATACGCACGAGCCCGAGACTGTACCGCAGTCAAGTGCTGCACGTCTCTATACCAAGAGGACTGCGTCTACCTCCCTGATCTCCCCTCTCTCTCAGCGGGGCATCTGGGTCACAGGGCTGGGCTCTCCTTACCCCCTTGTTATATTTGTATCCCTCTTCAGCTCCAGTCTGAAAACCCACTCCACCCCGTTGTCAGACCGTTCTTCTGGCCTCCGTGGGCTTGCCGGCACACATGACCATTCATAGACACACATGCATTGTTTTAAGTGTAAAATGTTATCATTTAAAATATCTTGTTAACACACACAAATATAACAAAGTAATGGTGAATTCATACAGGCGTATTACCGCCCTCTATTATTCTGTTTTAATCTTTCCATTTCCCCTTAAATCACCAAGAGTTATTCTAAGTCAGCTCTCTGTTTCTAGAACTAAGAAATGGTTTCCATCTTTGACCAATTTTATGAGAAAGATTGTCTTGAGCCTTGATTTTGCATTTTGGGTTGTTTTTTTTGGTCTCAGTGACCCCTGCGGGCATTTAAAACATATACTTTAGTTCCTCACAGTCCAAATACTTTTTAAGGGGTAATTTCTGCCTACTAATGTTGCCTAGCAACATAGGAAGCATGCCACCTTATAGAGATGTTGACTGAAAGTCTGGGCATCGAAGTGAAGAGAAAATTCCAGCACCATATCTGATGGGCTGTGTACACCAGCTCCTTGGATTTGGCTCTGTGAGTTATGAGAACATACCAGAAATACTTGCTTCAAAATCGTAATGCTAGATACCTATTTCCCCCACAATCTGAGAGATCCCGGAGGATCCCGGAGAGCCTTGCAAAGCTATGTATCTTTAGCATCTAAGCCCTGTGCCAGAGGCATTGTGAACTCCGAGGAAGTGGATCTTGACTAAAGGAAAACTGAATTGAGTAATTCCACTGCAGAATGACAGAGTCTGGGATTGTCACAGCTGAAGCTGTGATGCCCTGGCCAGCAACTAGGAGGGAGGGAAGGAATTCACTTCAAAAACATGAAAACCTTTGTGCCCCTTCCATCTCTGGCCTCACTCAGCATGTTTTTCTTGAATCCATCCATTGGTAGATAGCTGTTTCTTTATTTTAGTTTATTTTTATTTTTATTTTTATTGTGTATGGGTGTTTTGCCTGCATGCATTTCTGTATGCCACCTGCACTCAATCCAGGAGGAGGCCACAAGGAGTCCCCTGGAGCGGGAGTTACAGATGGTTGTGAACGGTCGTGTAGGTTCTAAGAACTGAACCCAGATCCTCTGTCACAGCAGCCAGGGTGCTTAGGTGCTCACCCATTCTTTGCATTTCTGAAGAGTTGATTTGTTAGTTCTACATCCGTTCTAGATGTGAACAGCTAGAAATCAATAATTTGCTGCTGTTTGATTGCAGAATAGATAAGGTCAAATAGATGAAACAGAGAGAGCTTGTACCCAACCTTTCCCCTTTTTTGTCTTCCTGACAATCACATGATGATAATACCTTGAGCCTTCAAGAAGTATTGTGGGAGGTCTGAGGCTATGTCTCAACTTTTAAAGACCTTGCCATGCAGGCAGAAGAGCTGGAGTTCATATCTACAACACTTCTGTAAAGAAGCCAGGTAGGCGTGGATGCCCACCTGAAAGAAGGCTAAAACAAGGGATGCCTGGGACAAGATGTGACAGCCAGAATATGCCTGATCCTATCCCTGGGAGCAGACAAGACAATCCCAGGATCTCACTGTCAGCCATTCTACTCAACTGCGGGCCTCCAGGTTCGGTGAGAGACCCTGTCTTTACAAACAGTATGGAGAGTGGGAACGGATGCTCGGTGGCTACCCGGGGCTTCCACTGGTCAAGCCTGGCTGTGCACATGCTCCTAAATGCATGTGCATAGACACAAAAATAAAATCATTTTAAAAATAAGATCACAGCATTTTCCTTTTTATCTGCCATAGGGTCTACCACATGTCAGGTAGTTTGTTAGAATATGTAAGAGTGACGGATGATGTAATAGTTTGCCATGTAATCATATCTATGTAATTGTGTCGGTGACCGAGAGTGGAGGCTCACGATCTCCATCACATTGCTCAGCCTCCTAGCAGTTAGGTCTACAACTGGCTGACTCTGGCTGCCGTTGGGAAGAGGGGTGATATTGATAAGCATGGGGTGGCAGAGCCTCACATGGGAAAGAGCTCATGAAAGCCCAGAAAGAAATCTCTGCTCCAAATCACTGAGTTTTCTTCCCAGACTGTGAAATTCTTGACATCTCTTTGTTCTTCCCCTTTTCTCTCTCTGAGGGCAACGGGACATCATGTAACTCTAATGCGGTTGGTTTTGTCTCCTCCTTTGGTGATCCAAGCAGAAGGCCTGTGGGTCACAGAGTGGCTGAAACACAGCAATGGGGTGTGCCCATCCCTTTGAGATGCCATTGTCATTCTCTCAGTGAGCTTGGGTGGTTAGATCCTCTGTACCTCTCTTAGCCATGTATGTAACTACAGGGCGTGATGTTGAATTAACTAAAATACACATAAGGAAGGGAGTGGGGAGAGATGGGAAGGGAAAAAAAGGAAGGTGAGGAAAAAGGGAAGGGGAAGAGAAGGGAGGAAAGGGGTGTAAGGGGAGGGGAAAGAGGGTGGGGAAGGGGAGGGAAGGGAAAGGAAGGGGAGGGGAAGGTGTGGAAGGGGAGGCAAAGGATGGGGAGGGGAAGAGATATGGAAAAGGGGAAGGGAGGGGTGTGGGAAAGAGATAAAGAAAAGGAAAAGGGAGAAAGGAAAAAATAAGATGAAGGAATGGGGAAACAGGGCAGGGAGTTGGGGGAGAAAGGTAGGGGAGGGAGCCAAGGGTCACAACTTAAATTCTGAAATGTCTTTGGGTAAATGTTCTACTGGAGAGTTAAGCTCCCCTTACATCTTCATTGATTCCACCCTGTGTCTGCCTAGCTGAAACTACTAAGCTCTCTTCACAATACTTAAGACAGGAGCACAGGCCTTCTGGGGTTGTTTTACCAAATTGCTGGTGCTGAGTCCCCAGTGCCCCTGCATCCCTGCCTGTCACCACATCCTTCCTGCTATCACTGGGGCATGGGGGAAGCCTGCAGGGGTGCTCTGGGGGAAGGATCCTTGCCGGAATCCCTCTGCATGTTTTTCTTTAACTAAGGTTTCTTAATACCAAACCATAGAGAGTACAAGTGCCAACTTATAATAATTCTACCCACAAACTATATTTAATCGCAGCATAGTTACCAAATAAAACAAGAGAACAGAAACAGCTTTGGTGCCTAGGAGGGAAACAAGATCTATGCTTCCAGAGCAGCCCCCCACAATCGCACAGCTGAAAACTTCAAATGGAAGCCACAGTCGGCGCAGCCCAGACCTCAGTTTTCCATGGGCTCGGTGTAGGACTGCATGTCAGGGAAAGCGTGGTGGATTTTCAAAGTCTTCTTCCTGCAATTAGTAAAATGGAGGATATAAGTGTGGAAAGAGAAGATGTTTTCCCTGCTCACCTAGGCAATGAAAATGTTTAAAAATCATAAATAGTCCCAGGGTTAAACAGAGGTCGCTCAGACCATGCCTTCCTTCTGTAATTGTGTTCGTACCTGATTAAAAATAATCCTGGTCTGACCACAATCCACTTAGACAGATCCAATTAGCTGTCGATGGACAAACATGGACCTAGAGGAAGTCTTTCAGCTGCTCAGATCTTCAGCTGGCCAGGCCTGTAGAGCCGCCTACTCCCAGCAGGGGGCGGTATGTTTTCTGAAGACCATGGCTGTGAGTACTGGGCTTTAACAGTCAAGTCTTCGCTCCCGACTTTGCTTCCAGGTCGTCAATGCACTTGGGTTCTCCATTGCTTACTCTAGCCCTTGCAGTCTCTGCTCATGCCTTCATCAGCGCTGTCTGATTCCCCACACCAACCACGAAATCTAACAATATGTGAGAGGCCCAAGGAGATGGCTCAGTGAATAAGGTGCTCTCCAAACCAGCACGGAGACCTGTGCTTAGATCTCCAACACTCATGTGAAAGGCAAGGCTCACGGCACGGCTTGTACCTGTCATCCCAGCACTAGAAGGTCAAGCCAAGAGGCTCGTTGGGGCTCGGTGGCCACCTAGGCCAGCCAAATACATGAGCTACAGGTTCAGTTAGAGACTCTGTCTCAAAAGATAAAGTAGAAAGTGATTGAAGAAGATTCCCAGGGGTGATCTCTGACCTCCACCATACCTGGACACTGTGCACACACATGAATGTATTCACATACATACAGAAGGGGGTGGACATTCATACACACACACACACACATATCACATAAAAACACACCACACTCACAATAACATAAAATGGAAACGAATGAATGGATGAATGAATGAATGAATGAATGAAAAATGGTGTTTGTGTATGTTTTCCCCATTGCCTTTCCAAATAAGAAACTAGAAAGGTAAGTCATTTAATTGAGTTCTGATGGTTCAACAGCTCGTGTGCTGTACACTTTATCAACCACCAATTAATAAGTTAATTTAAAGACAACTGACAGGGCCCTAGGTGGCTGAAAACAACCCATACTGTAACTAAGTCTAGAAATCACCAATCTACACTTCACTTCATACTGGAAATTAAGTGTTCTTAAATCACTATCAAGCAGGAATTGTAAGAAGAGACTTTGGTAATTGTGGGGAAAGAAATGAGAAGGGCGAGGGAGGAAAACATACGTGAAGAACAGAAAAAGTTTTTGAATGAGAAGGTAGGTTCTTAGTTCCACAATTCCAGAGGCCTCAGTCTTCCTCAAAAACTGTGTGTGTGTGTGTGGTGTGTGTGTGGTGTGTGTGTGTGTGTGTAAAACCATGCACATATTATCATCATGGTTTCTTAAGGTCTCATTCTGTGGCCCAGGCTAATCTGGAACTCACTGTATAGCCCATAGTGGCCTCAAATTCAAAGCAATCCTCCTGCCTCAGGCCCCCAAATGCTAGGATTACAAACAAAAGCCACCACACTTGGGGAAATCCTGAACATATTTTTGACAGTATTTTGCAGCTATGCTTGGGAAGGTGAGGTTTGTCTTTGGGTTGTTTTCACACTTAGATTATAAACGTTCCTCATACATTTTCTTAAGCCTCAAACAACTCAAATATAAGAATTGCCACCCTACAAATGAAGAAACACATGCCTGGGAGATTAAACAATAAATGGGAAAGCAGAGCTCCTCAGTGCACATCTCTGAATCCCAACACCAGGGCATCCCTGTCTTCTTCTACCCTCTCAGGAGTGACTGGCCACACCACCTGGGAGGCCCGGGAGCTTGACTCTGGCTGGTCCTAGGCCAACTACGAGTTTTGTTCTAAATCCTCCACTGATTCAGCCAGAACTCTGGTTACTCTACAAGAGAGCATCCTTTCTGTGTGTGCTCTGTGTGTGTGAGAGCGTGTGTGCGTGCGTGCGTGTGTGTGTGTGTGTGTGTGTGTGTGCGCGAGTGTGCATGTGCGTGTGCGTGTGCGTGTGTGTGTGTGTGTGTGTGTGTGTGTGTATGCACGACTATGCATGTTCATTCACCCGTGTGAATGTGAGCACATGTGTGCCCATCACAAAAGGGAAGGTCAGAGGACAACCAAGCTGGTGTTGATTCTTATGTTCTAAGCATCTGGGACAGAGCCTCCCCAGGCAAGCTGGCCTTTGAGCATCAGCGATCCTCCTGTCTGTACTTCCCAGGAAGGAACAACGCTGGGACTGCACAAGTTTGAACTACATCATCTCCCCAGCCTGGGAGTTCCTTGAATATGCTAACAGACATATTTTTTTGAACTCAGAAGTCTAGTTATAAAGAACAGCCAGAGGCTTACAATCACCTGAGTCTTGTTGCTTAGAGTATTCAGGCTTAATGATCACTCAGATCTGAATGCTACACAGTATCTCCCCGGCTGGGGCAGCCCAGGGCCCAAATTGAACTTTAGGGTGGGATGAAAGTTAGGAGGCTGCTGAAGAGAAGGGGATGTTTGCCAGGACAGCTGTGGAATGACTGGCGTGGAAAATAACAGTATGTGGTCTAAGTTCCTTGAGTTCTCTGAAAGAAAGAGCAATTTTAAAACTCGGTTCCTCAGCTGCATGTCTCTGGTGCTCTGGCGTCCTGTGTTCTCTGGCTGCGGCTCTGTCATTTTTCCTTTCCTACATTTTAAGAGGAGGAAGAAAAGGACTGGGATACAGGGGATGGCCCCTCATTCGGGTTTGTATGAATAGCACAAATGGGGATTGAGATATTTTTAAAAAGAAACAGAAACAGACATAAAGTTGGGTGAGGGGTGGCATTATGGAGGTTGGTGAATCTGGGATGAGTTAAAGGAAGAATGGTGAGTGAATATAATCAATATGTATTCTATAAAATTCTCAAAGAATTAATAAATTTTTAAAAGTTGGTTTAGCAGGCCCTTAGCCTTCCCGCAGTGCCTAGTCTTCGAGCGCCCCCTGCCGTTCACCTCCAGTACTCGGCCTTTTCTCTGAGCGCACCTCTTTTCAGCCTCTAGTTATAAAGGTTACCCGGCTACCAAGGCATACACTGTGCTGCTGGGTGTACAACAGGCTTGGAAAATAGCAAAATTAAGTTGATAAAAGTTGTTTCCTGTAGGAGTGTCTCGGAATTCAAGTGGAATGTGGTTCACTAGAAGGTTTAAATAAACCTTCCTTCTTAAACATCTACTTTATCATGAGAACGGCACTGTTTATTCCGCCGGCGATATCTCGTGTCGAAATCTAAACAGTATTTCTTCTCTAATGGAAGCGAGACAGAAAGCCTTGCCAATCAAACAGGCAAGAGAAGCCGGCATCAGACAGCTGGTCTCTGTTTTCAGGGATAAAATTCACATTCATTCACCCAGGCTGGCTCAAAATTTGGAGACAAAGCCGGGAGAAGTCAGAGCTGCAGGAGAAAGTTGCCTTGGTGATTCTTCGATTCTCTCCTTTCTCTCTTCTTAAAGACAAAAAAAGAGAGCGGGGAGGGGAGAATCCCATAGAATCTAAAAGACACAGCAAACAAAAAAATAAAGCAAACTGAGCCCTGAATATATCTGACAATGAATATATTCCCAGTCATTTGTGGATCGTTTAGTTTGGAAGGAAGGTTTCACGCTGTAAGTTGGTCATGAATTTGAACTCACTGTGTAGTTAGTGTGTTTGTGTGTGTGTGTGTGTGTGTATGTGTGTGCATGTGTGCGCGCGCAAGTGCATTCGCTTGCATACACGTGTACACTCTTGTGTGCACATATAGGTGTAGTGTGGGTGACTTTGTGTACCAGTGGGTGCAGGTGTGTAAGCTTATGTGCACCTGTCATAAGGGGCCTATGATCCCTCTGGAGCTGGAGCGAACATAGGTTGTAATTCGACTATTTATGGGTGCTGGGAACTGAACCCCAGGTCCTCTGCAAGAGCAATAAGCACTCTTAACCCCTAAGCCATTTCCTGGAGTCCTGATTTTTTAACTTCTGCCCATGCCTAAGTCCTGCTATAATTTCTCATTTGCTTAGCACTAAGAAGAATTTACAGATATATCCAAGTGGCAGCTGGTTTTGACATTGGTGCCTCCCGGATATTCAACTGACCTGCTGTGTTTCAGAGAACCTGGCCACCCTCAGGACCCTGCATTTCAGATTTCCTTAGAAGTATTCAGAAGTCCCTGATCACCTTCTGGCTGCCATCCCTCAAGGGGTGGCAGGCGTTGCTCAGAGATACTCCAGCCCGGTGACTAATGATGTTTTAAGCAAGTCTCTATTAGCCGTAAGGACAAACAAAAGAGCATTCCTGTCTCCTGTCTCCCGAGCCAAGTACCAAGGCTTTGCTGAAAGGAGATATCTGACTGTGGAGGATGCCCAGTGATGGGGCTTTTCCCATCATAGTGGAATCCAGTGAGGATTACAAACTCATTTTTATAGCATTCCAGTTTCTCTTATAAACAACGTCTTTTTTAAAAGAATGATAATTTTTTAAAGAAGACAAAGGTGTCGGGGCAGACTGAGCACCGGATATGTTTACCAGTGGATCTGTTCAATTACATTTGGGAGTGGTTTTGCGACCGGGCCCCATGTAGCCTAGGCTACCCCCAAACTTACTATACAGCTGAGGCTGGCTTTGATTTCTTGACCCTCCTGCCTCTGTTTCCCAAGAGCCAAGACTGTAAGCATGTGCCCCACGCCCGGCTCTGGCTCCGTCCTCATCCCTTCCTTTTGTCTACCTAAAGTCTGCACATCACCAACAATCTCGTCCAAAAAATCTCTCTTGCGTGTGCCTCGCTACATCACCATTTTCCATTGCCACAAAGCAATGCGGGGCAGGTTTCATCTGGAACCCCCTTCCTGTTCTTCTGTACTTGGGAATGGCCTTGGTCTAAAGCACTATAAAAAGAAATATTACTCATCCTACTAACATTTGTTTATTTATCTGTATTATGGAGAGATTTCCTTCCACTGGACACTCACAATAGTGTCTGAACCAACAGAAAAGAGAACATGCGTGTCCCTAAGACCCTTTTTTCCTTTGGGAGTGGTGGGTTGAAATGTTGCTTACTTAACTCCCAAGACATTCAACTATCCAATCTAAGAAATCCAAAACATCTAGACATCTCAGATGAGTAAAGTGTTCCTGCTTTGGAAGATAGTCATAGAAGGAAGAAGCCAGCTCATTAGCCTCCAGCTAAACTCACTTTGATGTCCGAAAACTCCCCCTTCCATCAGCACTAGCGCTATCCTTAGAAATGCTCAACACAGGTTACCAGAGTTCTTACATAAAGTTCAAGTTCTCACCAATCTTTGCTTTCGTCCTCTTGGTCACACCAGCCAATGGCATGGCCCACTCATTAACCGCCATCCTTGATTAGTTGGGCGCCTTGGCCTCCTTTCCTGTTGCTATGATAGAACATTCTGAAAAACCCAACCTAAGGGAGAAAGGCTTTACTCTGACTCCCATTACAGGGTACGATGCATCGTGACAACAGGAGCTGGGAGAAGCTGGCTGGTTATAGCACGCCTGAGCATCCAGACATGAGAGGGATGGACGACCCCATGCTCATGCCATGGCTCCTTTCTCTGTTTTATACAACTCAGAACCCCCTTCTCAGGTGAAGGACCCACTCAAAATTAAGATGGTCCTCTCATGTCAATGAACATAATCCAGACAATTGCCTCAGGTCTTTTCAGAGGCTCCTCTTTCAGGTGACTACACTGTGTCAGACTGACAATTAATACCAACCCCTCAGGATGGCCAGGAGTTCTGGAGACATTGCTCTCAGTAAATCTGTCACCTACGATTTTCCCCTACCACCCACCCTAGTAACCACCCCAGAGACGTGGAAAAAGGAAGCTCCCATCAACCTGTGCTGATCAGAGCTGTCTTTGCACATCTGCTTCTCTTCCCGTCTGCCTACTGACCTCACCAGACATATCAGGTATGAATGGCCTTTACTGTGAAGTTTCTCCTAACACCTTCTCCTAACAGTGACTGATTCCCCATTCTGGCGCTGCTTGTGCCATTGGCATAGCAGTGGTCCTCCAACCAAGAGCTATGCACATCCTCCTCCAGGACTGTCCATGGTGCCTGTGTGTTGTTGCACAACCCCATGTCCTGCCCACCCAGAGCTACTAAGTCAGAACTCTGAAGTAGGGGGTTAGGAGTCTGCATGCCTGATAAGTTCTCCAAGAATCTCTTTATCCCCAGCATTCTGGGTAACAACAGAGCCACGGATAATTAAGAGCCCCTCATTTTGTGTCAAGCACTGTTCTGAGTGCTTTATACATGGACCGACTCATTTCGTTGTCACAGAAACGTCCTCGTTTGGATGTTGATTGTTGTCTCTGCATGAGTCCTGTTAGGAAGCTTGCCCTAGAGCACCCAGCTAATCCACAGCAGAGCAGAGGCTCAGATCCTAGCCCTGTTTGCAGGGATGTCTCTGTAGCATGAGTTTCTACATTCTCTCAGGCAACTCTGTCCTGCCTCCTATCCTAGGTTGTGAAATCACTGGGTGTCAGAATACTGCCTCTGGGCTGGATAGAGGGCTTAGAAAGTAAAACACTTCCCACATAAGTGTGAAAACCTGAGTTCAGGTCCCCCTGAACCCACTTAAAGTCAGATGGACCTCTATATACATGCCATGGCATATGCCTGATCATACCTGATGGGATACACACACATACCCACCCTCACAAACATACACACAAACACTCACACACACATACACTCACACACAAACATTCACACATGCTAATACATACACTCACACATACTCACACACACTCACACAAATTCATACATACACACACTCACACATACTCCTATATACACACACTCACACATACTCCTATATACACACACTCACACATACTCCTATATACACACACTCACACATACACGCATGCACACATGAATAGGAGAATTTTGTGTCTTCCAATTAATAACCATGTGAATAAAGTATTTAGAATGTAGACTGATTGAATAGAAGGTTCAGGGGTAGCACACTTACCTAGGATGTCCAAGGCCCTGGGTTCCATCCCCAGCACTGCAAACATTTTAAATCAAAGCACTTAAACAGAAGGGACTTGTGGCTTTAGATGTGGATAATATCTTTTTTTAAGGTCTCTTTTTATTTCTCTATATGTATATGTGTATATATGCCACATTTGTTCAGGAACCTGAGGAAGCCAGAGTGGGGTGTCAGAGCCCCTGAGCTGGCGTCACTGGCAGTTGTCATCCATCTGGCGTGGGTGCTGAGAGCCTGTGTCCTCTTCCAGAGCGGCAGATACGCTTACTCACTGAGCATCTCTCCTAAAAACCCAGCCCTCTGAATAATACCTTTTATGAAACATTAAAAGGAAACTTGCACGACAAAACAAATAATTTAAAACTTCAATGCTACCATGTCTTGGTGAAACACGAATAAGATTCCATCTGTTCTTCACAAACCATAAGAATCGGTGTGAATAATGAAGTCACACCAGAAAGCAGAACCTAGGGACCACCATCTTGTAACACCACATAAAGCAGACCCAAGGCTCAGCCTGGAGTCTCCAGGGAACTGCCAGGGAACTTTAAACTGTATTGTCATGTCCTTTGCCCCCGTGTAGCTTCAAAACCTAAAACCACATCAATGGACACAGAAGAATCTCAGAGACAGCCATGACCCCATCTTCTTCCTCATCCAACACTCAGACCCAGCCACCTAGATGCTCGGGTCAATAAACACATCAAAATCTGTGTCTCACCACAAGGCGGAGACCCAGAAGAAACAGCCCCTCTCAAGGACAGAGGTGTCCATTCCTGTCCCCAGTGTGTGTGTGTGTGTGTGTGTGTGTGTGTGTGTGTGTGTGTGTAAGGTGGGCCTGAGGTCCCTAGAAGGGCAGGGCTGGAGAGATGGAGCACTGGGGAAGGGCATTTGCTGCTCTTTCAGGGGTCCTGAGCTCAGCCTCCAGCACATCGCCAGCTAAGAATCATCAGTGATTCCACGTCCAGAAGATCCAGTGCCCTCTCTGGCCTCCAAGGACACAGTACACACACACATGGTACACAAACACACATGGAGACAAAATACTCATGCCTATAAAAAGAAAAGAAATGCCATGGGTACAGCCAGCCACTCCCTAAGAAGAAGAAAAGACCCCTGGCCTGAAAGGTGACCAGATTACCTGCTGTTTATAGAGATGATCTTAGTCTACCCTTAGCCCAAACATTCAAGTAAGAGCTGATAGTCGACACACTGGCCACTCAGCTATACTTAACTTTATACCATCTGTAATTATATATGTATCTATACGTCCACTTATATAGATCCATATCTATGGATGGAAAGATAGGGCTTTGGTTATTTTAGGTTGTGCTGAAAACCCAGTGTGCAAACACAATCTGCATTTTTCTGATGTTATTTGCACATACACACAAAAGGCCACAGTCCCCATTGCCTATCTCTGAACCCAACCAGGTCCTCGCCCACTGGTCCTGTCACAGGAAGCCAATGTACTGATTCATCTCGCCCAGTACTGACTCCACCAGGGAGTCAATACACTACTGACTCCACCAGGGTTCAGGTGAACTGGTAGATTCCATATCTTCTTCCATCTGGAGACCCCATCAAAACAAACCCCGACTCCCCAGCAATGGACAATCTCCTGCTTCCAGCCTTGTTAGGAAAACATTTTTCTCTTTTGCAGAGAAAATGTATGCCTACCACCCTGTAAGAGCACATGCTATCTAAACTAGGTGTCAGGGACACTTTTCTGCTTGGGACTTAGAAGTGCAGAATAAACACTCGGAGAAAATAGAATATATACAGACAAGCTGTGGCGAGACATGCATGAAGCAGCATGCTGTGTGGAGCCACACTGCAACAGTGAGCAATGCCAAGAGAGCCCCGGCTTGCTGTTTTGTGGGGCAACAACCAAGTCATCAGACGGGACAAGCTGCAGGCTTGCCTGTGGGGAACTGTGGAGTCAGCAGAGACCTCCTGCCTTTCACCCCTGGAACATTGATCCCTCGTTTTCCTGTTTGCAAGACTTATCACAAAAACAAACAAACAGACAAACAAGGTGCAGGAACATACAGCCACCATCAGCTCTGATCTGTAATGGAGCTCACTGGGCTGAATGGACGATTCAATGTGATTCCTGTCCCTCCTGTGACATGACTCCTCATTTTCCTGCCAAGGAAAGCGATGGCTTCATAAACAGTAACATGACTGAGCCACTGAGCAACGCCTGGCTCTAAAGACAGTGTTTGGCTTAGACCGTTGTGATTTTACGTCTGTGGTGATTGCTTTCGGTGAATGTAATGTGTTGGAGTCAAGGATATGATTGAGTTTCTACAATAAGAAACTACAATAGGTAGACTACAGGTCAGCAGTCCTCAGCCTGTGGATCCCAGCCACTTTGGGATCCCATATCAGATATTTATATTACAATTCATAACAGTAGCAAATTTACAGTTATGAGGAAGCAACAAAATAATTTTATGGTTGGGGGTCAGCGCACCATCAGGAACTGCATTAAAGGGCTGCAGCATTAGGAAGGGTCAGAACCGCTACTCTAGATCGTTGAGAAGCTATGGTCTGGCCTTGGGCATCTTTTTCGATACTGCACAGGCCCAGCATTGAAAGCCTGGGATCCGCAATCTATTAGCTTAGCGTCTCTGAACAGCAGCCAGTGGGACTCAGAACTGGTGCAGACTGGCTATTGTGCCAGTCAGTCAGCAGAATGTACGTCACCGTTGCCTCACCTAAAGGTCCGAGCTTTTCACCTGGAAAGGTCATTTGGACACTCGGGAGGCAGAAGATCTTGAATATGGGGCCAACCTGAGCTACAACCAGTTCCAGGTCAGCCAGACTTACGTAAAAAGACCCCTGCCTCCAAGGCATGGGAGTGGGGCTGGGATACAGTGTAGGTGGCTTAACACTGAACTAGAATGCAAAAAAGCCCTGAGCTGATCACTAGCAGCACAAGGAAGAAAGGAAGAGGGGAGGGAAGGAGGGACAGAGGGGAAGAAGGAAGAAGAGACGGAAGGAGGGAGAAAGGGGAGAATTTGTACATTTATAAAATAAAGCTCTGTGCAACACACACTAAGGTGCACCACACTCTCCAGTATCGATATGAGCCCCAATCAGCATCCATCAGCAGGAACCTTGTTGCCCAGATCAGAAAAGGCCACCTCAGTTGAATCAGCTATTTCACTTCGAGTCACAAGGCTGCAAAGCACAGGGCCACTCTTGAGCCTGGTATTTCCCCACTTCCTCCCAGCTGTGACCACTAACAAAATGCTGAGTCCCAGAGCCTACCCCAGGTTCCCAAGATCGCCACAGAGTCTCCGGGACTCAACCAGTGTTTGCCCCAGGATTAAGCCCCACAGCTGCTCCTGGGTATCCACAGGCAGGTCCTTCCAAATCCACTGCAGGCAGGCAGTTCTCAGCCCCACTAGGTCTAACCCTGGGTTGGACTCCAGGAAGTCGGGAGGATGAGGAGCTGAGCTTGTACCCATGATGGAGTGAACTGGATGTAAAGGGACCAGCCAGGAATTCTAGCTCTACAACATTTTCTTCATAGCCTAGGGAACTCTGGGGTTTGGAGGCAGAGATTTGTTCTGTTTTTATGATGACCATAGCTTCAGCTCATCACCTTTGAATAAGAAATAACAGAAACATGGGAGCCGGAGAGGTAGCTCAGTGACTAAGAGCCTTGCTGCTCTCGCGGGGGACTGAAGTTGTGCTCTCAGCACAACATTGGGTAGGTAGCTCCAGATCCAAGAGATCTAGCACACTCTCTGGCCTCCCTGGACACTCACAGACACATGCACGTACACAGACACACACAGACACATGCACATGAACACACAGACACACACATGCACAGACACACACATACACATGCACATACACAGACACATGCACATGGACACACAGACACACACATGCACAGACACAGACACACACATACACATGCACATACACACACAGACACAGACACACACAGACACAGACAAACACAGACACATGCACATGAACACACAGACACACACATGCACAGACACACACATACACATGCACATACACAGACACACACAGACACAGACACACACATACACAGACACACACATACACAGACACACACAAACACATGCACATACACATACACACACAGACACATGCACATGAACACACAGACACACACATGCACAGACACACACACATACCCATGCACATACACAGACACATGCACATGAACACACAGACACACACAGACACAGACACACACATACACATGCACATACACACACAGACACAGACACACACATACACAGACACACACAGACACATACACATGAACACACAGACACATATATACTCATGCACATACACAGACACATGCACATGAACACACAGACACATGCACAGGCAGGCATATACTCATAAATAAAAATAAAAATCAATCTTAAAAAAATAATAAAAATGCCTACGTCCAAAAGGAAGGTCATTATAAGAATTGAATAATATTGAAGACAAAGCCACATATCACTCAGCAGGTGGTAAGTACCCGATAGCATTATGAATATCTGTATCATCAAATATATGTTTAAAATAACCAGAGAATAATTTTGCCACAGTCTACCCACTCATTTTCCATATTAAGCCAATAGAGGGAGGAAATATACTCAAAGTCCATTTGTATACGTGCATGAAATGGTCTTATATAATCCAACTAGTATGTTTACCAGGAAAAAAAAAAAAAGTCAACCTAGTGGAAACCAACCAGGAAGTAAAACTTGATCTGTTTGGAACCCAGAAGTACAGTCCATTTTAACCTTGAAGTTACTGAAAGGTTTTCAGCTGAAGAGGTTATTTGCCGACTTAATATGAAACACATGGTCTGTGTGGGCGCCTCTAGAAACCCCTGGCCATTGCTGTTGCCACGGGCTATGTGGAAGGCTCAAGGGGGGGTTCCCTGAACAAAGCCTGATTCTCCTAGGTACATGCACTGCCAGTGAAGAAAGGAAGAAAAAAATAATTAAACTTCTCACATGAGCTAAATCAAATAAGCCCACCAACTTCTTAGCAAAATACACAGGCATTCAGCCAGGCTGTCATGACTGTGTTTAAAAAAAAAAAATGTTCAGAGGAACTGAACACAGAGGACTTCAAGCTGTGTGGCTTTAAGGGAAATTCACAAAGAGTGAATACCCACAGGATGGCATTGTGGTCTTCCTTCTGTCCGTGGAGGAAGGTGCTGCAAGGCCGGAGACCATGTAATTCCAACTTGATTTCTGATGCTTTCATTTCAGAGACAAAAGTGTTCTGAGCAAGAAGGCAGCACATCAAGGCTTAACCAAATCTGAAGAGACCTTGAGGGGAAACTGAGGCAAAGGAACAAGGGGCTGGGGTCAACCCTGGCCACCCTCTCGTTTCTGTGAGGGCTTATCTACCTCTTGGTCATGCTTCACTGTGGATCACTCTGAGGCCGCTCTCCACTGTGAGGCAGCTGCCTACTCTAACACACTATCTATCTGAAGTCAGCACATTTATGTCCTGAGCCTGACAGCTCTTCTTGGAAGACATTGGAAAAGTGAATGGGAATGGGGACCAGATATGAAGACAGCAGACAGTAGGTGGCCGGCTCCAACCCTCCTCCGTTTACAGAGGACACCCAACAAAGGAATAATTTATTCACTGTCCAAAAACATCAGGAAAGGGTGATGGTGGGTTCCTGCTTTTTCAATAGCAATTGTTCTACTTACATGTTCTATACAACGTATATAATCTGGTCACCAATTGGTATGAATCTATAGCTCACATGTTATTTTTAAAAAATGAAGGAGACAACAGAAAGAAAGAAAGAGGGAAGGACTCCACATATAAACATGATCAAACACCCTTAAATATTATTTGAATATAACTATTTACTGAGGTTTAAGCCCTGTGCTCTTTGCTTTAAATATGTTCTCCATTTTGGTCCTCAAAGCAAAGTAGACTGGGCTGGAGCTGTAGAGAGATAGCTCAGCAGGTAAGAGCGCTTGCTATGCAAACACAGGGAACTGGAATTCATACCCCAACACCCATGCAATCAGTTAGGTGTGTTCCTACTTATGCCTGCTACCCCAGTGCCTATAAGAGGAGAGACAAGAAGATCTCTAGAGTTTTCTAGATGCCGGCAGAGCCTAAGAATTTGAATACCAGGTTTATTGACATGCTTTGCCTCAGGGGAATAAGACAGAATGGAAAAGAAGGAAAGGAGATGTTTTCCCCTGGGCACAGGAGAGCACACACACACACACACACACACACACACAAATACAGACAGACACACACACAGAGAGAGACAGACAGACACAGAGACAGAAACAGAGACAGAGACAGAGACAGAGAGAGAAAGAGGGCAGGAGTATAACTCCCGTCTGAGAAAACCATGATAGAAACCTGAGATTTTCTTCTTGCCTCAGAAGGTTTGAATGTCTCCCATCCTGCTCCTCTCCTGGTTTGGTAAGATGTGGACTCATTCCTTTGCAAAGCAGAAACAAACGTTAACTGCCTGATGATTGGCCATGAACCTGGGTGGGTAAAGCTAGGTAGCTGTCTGCTCTTCCACATAGGAACTCAGAATGGGGGGAGGGGCAGGTGGAGAGAGAGAAGGGACTTCCTGTTGCTCAGGGCACAGGAGTCACAAAATGCTCTCAAAGGTGGGTGGTGTCAGAGATCATTTTAGTGACTGTCTCTACATGATAGCTCTCATGTCTCTGAAAAATAGAAGTAGTTCAAATCCACCAGACACTTGCTGTCTCTCCAGTTAAAATTCACGTGATGTATCCCCTTTCTCCAGTTAATCTATGAGACACATCCCCTCTCTCCATCTAATCTAGAAAGACTTGTCCCAAGGAAACAACGCATCCCTGCCAAACACTCACTTGAGAGTACTTTATTTAACATCATCTAATGTTTAAACTTACACAGGTTTCCTTTTTAAAAACAATTCCTCTGAATGGATGGGCATGTGGAGTTCACATGTGGTGTGCATGACCTGTTCATGTATATGTGTGCAAGTGCTCCACACATGTGGAGCCCAGGAGGGAATGGTAGGTGTCCTGCCTTATCACTCTTTCTATGATTTCTTTGAGACAGGGTTTCCTCTGCCTCTAGCGCTAGGCTGGCAGCCAGCAAGCCCTGGTACCCCTCCTGTCTCCATCCTCCACAGTGCTGGGGTTGCATGTGTGCACAGGCATGCCTGGCTTCTCACGCGGATGCTGGGGATTCAAACGCAGGTCCTTCGCCTTGAATAGCAAGTGCTTTATACCCATCATGCCATCTCCCTGGCCCCCAGGTTTCCATGTTTTTGAAAATATGTTGGAATTCCTAAAGTAGAGGCATGTAAGAAAGCAAAACTGTGGCCAGAGAATAAGCACTAACAGTCTCTTGTGGTGGGGGTGGGGTAATGGCCCACTTTTCTATAACAGCATCCACATGACATCTCTGGGTACTCTGCCAGACTGTGAACTCCACACACCACAGCATCTGATTTTGGCAAGCGTAGATCAAGACACACAACTGCAGCCAGCACTTGCCTAGGGGCCATGTGAATAAAGACCAAGTCTCAATTAACAGGTCAAGAAACAAGGTAATCAATTAACAGTCTGGCTGTCTCCAACTCTCCAAATTAAGAATGCCTTTAAAAGCACAACTGATCTCTGTAAAAAACCATTCTCCTCCAGTAAGTCCTCTGGGAGGTGAGATTATAAGAAAATAATTGAATCTTCTATGTTTCTGGAAAGTACTCAGCATGTCCAGGTGTGATACAGATGGTGGGGGATAAAGAGGGGAGCTATGTTTCATGAATAAGGCACATGATTATTTGCACTCATAAATGCCAAATTCGCCTCACTTCCCGGCAAGACTCCCCACCTCTCCTGGAAGGTCACTGACAGTACCAATGTTCCACACCCCACACCTCATAAAAATACCCAAAGGAGAGAGGAGTCAAACAATGCACAATAGGCCCCAAAAGGACTCCGGGTCGGACTAACCTCCATCATTGTAGCTTACAGGTAGAGAAAAACTGGGTAAGGCCTCCTAGACACACATCCATAAAAGGGATAAAGAATGTATCTTCGCCCCAAGATTAGGACGGCAGGAAAATAAGCCCATGCATAGAAAGCAACTAGCACGGTGTCTGAGAGCAAGTGCTGGGCTGCAATTGTTAACTTGTCTTGTTCCCTTGAGAATGAATGGAGGGAGAAGAATAGAGAAGAAAAAGGAGGAAGGGGAGTGAGATGGCACAGTGTTTAAAGAACCTGCCGCCCACACAGAAGGAGGAGGAATCCAGACACACAGAACCACGCAAATGCAAGGGGGTATGGCACCCCAACTGCAGTTCCATTCTCAGAAGACAGAGAACCTCAAAGCAAGCTGGCGAGACACACACACATGCACAAATGCACACACATGCATACACATGCACACACATGCACACAGACACACACATGCACATACATACTCACACATGCACATACATACTCACACACGCACACACACAAGTGTGTGCATGTGTATATTTATGGATATATGTGTATGTGTGAACGTTTGTATATATGTGTGAACACATACATACAACCTCATTACACACACATACATATAAAAAGAAGCAAAGGTGAAGAGATCTTAATTTGATTTTAATTTATCATCTTATATCTTTGATGACGAAAGGGACAAGTGTCATTTAGAGTGTGCTATAGCCCAGAAAGCTGAGATGGCCTTGAGAAGCAGGCAGCTGGAAGTAAGGAGGAAAGCAAGAGAGAGTCTGAACATAGACGGTGAACCAGTCCCCGAGCACATGTGGCCTCAGTTGCTAAAGATGCACACGCTCTGCCGCATACGCAAGCAGTCAGGCGGTTTATGGCTTAGCCCAAGCCTGGTCATCCGTAGGCCTCTCCTTGTGCATTTGTATAATGTTCACATAACTGCAGAGGGGGCAGACTTGATAGGAAAACTATTTGCATGATTTATCTCTTTCTGGTTGTGCTAGCATTCTAAACCATGTGGTTGGGGGTAAAAACACAGAGAATGGTACTATTTGGGGGTGAGTGCCATACAGTTCCTAACTTTCAAACTTGAACTCTAAGGGGATCCGGGTTTGGGTTACTGTCATTGTCAATGCCAGACTCTAATCCAAAGGACAAATGGCGACTCATGAAACATTCCAAATAAAATTAAATGTGAGGTCGGAGAGATGGCTCAGTGGGGTAAGCACTCACTGAACAACTACTGGGGGCCTGAGTTCAGATCTCCAGCACCCCTGTAAAAGTGGGGTACACTGGTGTCCTCTAACCACAAAACCAGGGGATCGGGGCAGAAGGATCCCAGGGGCTCAGTGGCAAACCAGCCTAGTCAGTCAGTAAATTCCAAGACTGCTTAACAAGAGGACTGGAAAGATGGCACTTGCTGCTCTTATAGAGAACCCAGCTTCTGTTCCCAGCACCCTCATGGTGGCTTGTCACCATTTGCAACTCCAGTTCTAGGGGACCCAATGGTCTCTTTCAACCTCTGAAGACACCAACAAGGTCACACTTCCTGAACCTCTCCAAAATGTGGCACTAATTTGGAGCCAACTATCAAATACCAGAGCCTACGAGGAATACCTTCATTTAATCCACTAAAATGGTATGGCCCAGTGGAGATTGAGGCAAGATTACAAGATTATTGTGTGATACTTGATCCTAAAGGCAGCACATAAGTGTGGCACAGGTTGAGATCCCAGATGCCATCACGCAGGGCCAGAAAGCTAATGGCAGTAATGGAACTTCCATGCTGGTGTGGAGGGGAAGATGTGCCCACAGCTGTGGGGGCTGTGCGGATCTCTCGGAAAGTCTTTCCTGTGTTCTTCCTAATCAGATCCGTAAGTGCAGAGCCGCAATTCCAGACTCGAGTATCTGAGATGATGCATGTAATTGAAACATAGTTTTGTGTGCACGTGTGTGGGTGTATGTGTGCTTGCCCACGTGTGTGTACCCCTGTAAGTCTATGTAGAGGTCAGAGAGTGGTGTGAGGTATCTCTTTTTATCATCTTCCACCTTATCACTTTTTAAAGACTTATTTTAACTTTACACATGAGCGCTATGTCTGTGTGTGTTTATACCATGTGTGTGCTTGATGCACTTGCAGGCAAAGAGAAGCCATTGGATCCCCTGGAACTGGAGATAGGGATGGTTGTGAGCCACCATGTGGGTGCTCAGAACAGAGTCTTCAACCTGAAAGAGAGATGCAAGGACTAGAGGAAGTTGTCTCAGGAGGTAGGCTTTGAAAGTTGAAAGACTCTCACCATCTTGAGTTCCCTCTTTTTTTCCTGCTTGTGAGGTGTGAGCAAGAGATCGGCTTTTCTAGCCACCATGTTTGGTGCTTGCTGCCATGCTTCCTCGCTGTGACGGTGACAGACTCTTACTACATGGGGGCTGTGAGCACAAGATAAACACATCCTTCTACACATAGCCTCAGAAGTGCTGTTTTATCACAGCAGAAGCAAAGTAAGAAGGATACTCATTATTCAGGACTCTGAGGGTAGGCTCCACATCAGGAGAGCTGGTGTGAGCTTTTCACGACCTTAGTCCATGCCCTTCCCTTAACACCAAGGAAACCCAACCGTAGGAGATGCCCTCAGACAGAGAAGCACTCTGCCCTTCCAGCAGCTGCATTCACGACCAAGCCCCACTTCCACTCTTTCAAGTATTGCCTATACCGCTCACAAAAGAAAACAAATATCTTTTGACACAACATTTTTGACCAAGTTCAATCTGGTTATTCATGTTATTCCAACTTTTTTTTTTCCTGGTAAAAAAGATAAACATAGTCTCTGAAAACAGAAGAGAAAAAGAAAACTCTGTAATCAGAAAGCACAACCCAGACCTTTCCAAGGCCTGGCGCTGCTGCGCAGATGTGCTCTTCCTTCATCTTGGTTTAATTACAGCCCCAGATGTCAGCAACCCATCAGCTTCAGGTGTGATTCAGATCTCCCCCAAAGCACCAGGAGCCTGCCAAACTCCCGAAGCTTTCGAGTTGAGAAATGTCCTGCCTAGAGTAAAGCCCCTGCTCTAGGCAGGAAGCTTGTTTGCCGAAGGGGCAGAGCCAGGATCTCCCTTCAGGCTTCCTCATTTAGGAGCACAGTGAAGATAACTTGGTTCAAACTCAACCCGTGTCTGAGATCGGTGACAATGCTCTCAAGGGAGGTGGGAGACTTCTGAAGTCCAGCTCCTGGTCAAACTTGGCCAGTTCTCAGACAACGGTCACGGTACGCAGAGATCGCTGAGAGCCCTAATGAGCCTGTTCTCTTACACAGTAGAAAGCCCAGCTTGCGTGTTTATTCTTCTTCTTTTTTCCCCATGGTGTGTCAGAGCTGAACTTTTTATAGTGCCTCTGGGTCCATAGTTAGACAAAAAAATGCAATTAGCAAACGGAGTTTGCTGGCTGGGGTAGCCAAAAATTGAAAGATAATTCCCAAAATGATCCAGTCATGGATGAAAACCAAACTCCTGTGAGGGAAGGGAGGGAATTTTCTCTGAGTAAACAGGGCCCTTGATCCAGACCTAGAGTCAGGGGTGTTTAGGCCCTCTGATGGCAGCAAGAGAAAGCATGAACTGGCTTCCTAAACCCATGACCTAGAATGATACCCGTCTCCTGGTCACACGGAGAAGCTTAGCCAAAACTCCTTCCTATAACCAAAACAAATGTGGTACCAATACAAAACCAGAAGGCAGAGACAATTCTTTCTTACAGTCCTGGAAATCAATAAATGCCTTTGCTCCACTACATTTCCAATACCTTGTGACATACTGTACGAGCTTTCATTAGCAGTCAATCAGCCTTGGGGGGGGGGGGGGATGCCACGGTGACAGACCTGAGCAGTTTGTACTCTGAGGTAAATGAATTAACCAGTTGTTTTCCCATTGAGATTCCAGTATTGTAGTGATGTGTGTGACCTGGGAGGAGTCTGTCACCTGCAGGAAATATCACAGCATAGGTAGCATCTTGCAGCCTGTTCAGAAGATGCTAGAAAGAAGCATTCAAAGGAGACAGAAGGATGGCTCTGGGATGGAGGTTCTGAATGCCGATCTGCCTGATGGGGTAGTGGCAGGCTGTGGTGGGACATGCTACAGATGAAGTAGGAGCTCCTAGTTCACTGATGTTGGGCAAGTCACTACATCTCTCTGCTTCAACTCGCATCCCTGAAACACAGACGTAGACACCTCAGCAGCGTCTCTTCAGCTGACAGATGGAATCTGTCCCCTACCCCCCACCCCGCCCAAATCACCTTGGTGAACAGTTTAAGTCTAAAGAAGTAAAGGCTAAGACTCTACAGGCTCTTGTTCACCACTTCCACTAACATTATTCATACTTGTCAACCTGTTTTAAAAAAATATAGCCTAAATATCCACCCAGAGAGGCATCGTCAGACAATATATTGCATAATACTACTCAGTTTTACAAAGGAAGGGAATTCTAATAATTCTAATACTGTAATATAGAAGAGCCACATAGACATTGTGCATGCTGAAATAAGCTACACACAGTTAGGATAAACCCATGTGATATGATTCTGCTTGTAGGAAGTTTCCAGCGAGGGCAAATCAACAGGCATCCAGATAGAGATTAATGGGGTCAAATGGAAGCAGACAAGGTACTCCTGTTTAGTGGAGAGTTTCCAGAGGTCTCACTGCTTTAGTTACTGTCCTCACCACTTTGACAAAAGCATCTTAAGGGAGCGGAGGCTTATGTTGGCTCACGGTTTCAGGGGACTGTCCTCTGTTACAGTGAGGGGGGGGGGCATGAGGGTAGAAGCAGGTGTAGCTGGGACAGTGGAGGAAGGAGGGAGCTGGTCACACTGCAGCTACAGTCAGGAAGCCAAAAGGCAAATGCCACACTCTGAGCACTCGCTCCTTACATTCCATCAGGACCCCAGGCCCTGGGATCGTGACGCTCACATGCAGACTGGGTCTTTCCCTCCTCCATTCAAAGCCTCTGAAAACGCCTTCACAAATATGTCCGGAGACAAATAATAAACATGAACCATCACAATGCCAAAATTCTTAAAACCAACAGTGGTAGTTGTACAACACTTAGCATACCCATCAAACCATGTGATTGTGCACATAATATTGGCTAACATGGGCAGTGGAGAAGGCTCTGGGCTGGGGTAGATGAGAAGCAGGATATGGAATGGATGGCTTTATCACCCTGCTGAGGGATCTTTTGAACAGAAGGTATTATTACCTGCTAGGAGTACTAGGCTAGATATCTAGTAGAAGATCTAGTTAGAAAAGTCACCAACTTTCAGCAAAATCATGTTTTTTTTGGCTATTTCTACTCAATGGCACCAAAAAAATTCCTGAGTTAGTTACTTTTCTGGCCCCTGTGATAAAATACTTGACAAGAAGCAACTTGAGGAAGCGATTGCTTTGAGTAGTAGTTTAAGAACGCAGTCCATCACAGTTGGGGAGTTGTGAGGCACAACTGTTAAACAGGAGGCCCCATCATATTTACAGTCAGGAAGCGGAGAGGAGAGAGAGAGATGAGTGATCATCTTCAGATCGGTCTTTCCTCTTTATTTAACTCCAGAACCCCCATCCATAGGAATGCGTCTATAAAATGGCTCACAGATATGCCTAGAGCACCTAACCCTTTGGGGGCCACATATCAGGTATCCTGAATATCAGCTATTTATAGTATGATTCATAACAGTAGCAAAATGACAGCTATGAAGTAACAATGAGATAATTTCATGGTCCAAGATCACCAGAATACGAGAAACTGTATTAAAGGGTCGCAGCATTAGGTAGGTTAAGAATTGCTGGCCTGAAGGTTCACCTCCCAGGTAGCTGCAAATCTTCTGAAGATGAGAATCACTTCTGAGAACCACAATGCCACTCTTTGTCACTTTGACACCCAAAGTTATCACATCTAAGCCATAGCCTTCCATCCCTTTCCTCATGGCCAGCCCATAATATCAAATGCATTCAGTCTGACTTCAGGTGCCATGCAGCATTTAGTGGCTCCAGCACTGTTTACAGCTCAAAGTCAAATCCCTTCTGAGATCCAAGACACCCTCATAACTGTGAGCTCCTACAAAATAAAAAGCAAGCTGTGTAACTCTGATAAACAACAGCACAGAATAACCACACATTCCACAGGGGAATGAGGTCATAACAAGAAAGGGATTGGCCAAAGCAATACTGAAAGTGGGCAGGATCACCCCAAACCCTGAAGCTCTCTGCCCAGCATTTTGGGGGGTGGGGGACTCTTGATGAAATCAGATGGGCTCCAAAAGCACCGTGCATCCCCGCTGTTCCAGCACTGCTACCTACAGTTTGAGTGGCCTCTTGAGCTGACTCCACTCTATCCTTAGAGCTTTCTTTGGTGATCGTCTCCTCGTGGTTCCAGCATCTCCAATATCTCAGGGTCTCTGTGTAAACTGAGCATTGCCTCAGTTACATGCAGTGAACTCTCATGGTCTCCTGGCCAGGACCCTGATCCTGTCACCTATTGCCTAACCTTAGCAGCTCTCTGGACCTTTGGTGCAGGCCTTGAGTAATTCTCCTTCCTGCATCCTTCATGCAGACAATGTCAGTGTCACCTAAACAACAGTGCCAGGAATGGTGCCAATTCAAAATGTGACCTGTCATCCTTTGGTCACTGGGATGCTAGCCTCTGTATGCTGACCTCGGAGAAACACTTTCCTGGAAAGTTACTTTGAGCAACAAACTACTTGAGTAGCAGTCTCAGTATGGCCTCTCTCCTTTCAAATGGGTTTTTCACCTTGGAGCCTTCAGCTGATGGGAATCTTTGCTATTGCCTCGGTGAAGGGCATGATGCAATAGTACTAATCGCTTCAGTGGTTACAGGGGGTTCACCTGCATCCTCCCTGTGTACAACTTTAAGCCTCCTCTCCCATAAACAGCATCCGTGCAATAGCCTTAATACTGTCCTGCCTTAAACTTCCTCTGTCAAACACGATGGACCTTGAGTTTTTTAATTTAGCCTACTTCAAAGCTCTGAGGAAACAGGAGGAATGAAGTCAGAGCACGGATGGCCTCTAAGTCTGTTTTCTGGAAAGTTCTGGTTCCCTTTAAAGCCCCATAATCCAGGTCTCCTCTGCTTTCCTCTTGGTCCTCTTGTCTTCCACACTCCCACCAAGCTCTGCTCAGAGACTCCTGGGGCTTCTCTAGCCTACAGTCCAAACATTTCCATACTCTTTTCACAAACCAGTTCCAGAAGACTACAAACCACATGAGCAACAAGAAAATCAGTAATACAGGACGTCAGTAGCAGGACTTGGGTGTTGTTCTCCAAGTCTGCTCGTGTGGTTTGCACGGAAGTCATGCAGCTGGACCATGAGGTCACATTGAGGTCACACTGCATCTAGTCAGGTCCCAGGGAATGAACGAAGCTGATACTCAGCTCATTTCTCCCTTTCATTTGGCCCAGGACCATAGCCAATGGGGTGGAGCCATCTACAGTTAGAATAGGTTTTTCCATTTCAGTTAACTCAGTCTACAAACTCTGCCATGGGCATGCCCAGAGAATTACCTGCTAAGAGGGTCTAGATCCTAGCAAGATGGCAGTCAACATTAACTATTACAACCTCCTGCCAAGCAGTCTTAGGATCCATTCCAACCAAAACCAACCAGAACAGACAAATCAAGAGAAGGCAGAAGTTTAGTTTACAATTACTAAATACTTAGAAAATAGATAAAGGAGGTTGAATCAGACCTTTGATCTTTGACCTTTGATGAACCCATACCATGCCTCAAACACTACAGTGAGCTCCTAAGTAATGTCCTGATTTACTTCTTCTTTTTTTTTTTTCAGTTTTTCGAGACAGGGTTTCTCTGTGTAGCTCTGGCTGTCCTGGAACTCACTTTGTAGACCAGGCTGGTCTCAAACTCAGAAATCCACCTGCCTCTGCCTTCCGAGTGCTGGAATTAAAGGCATGCGTCATCATGCCCGGCCCCTGATTTACTTCTTTTGAGAGTCTCTGATATTCTAACACAGTGGAGAACAGTGAAGACGTCCTTCAATGGTTCCAATCTCTTGTATATTATTTAAACAGTGCCCTGTGCAAATTGTCCTCCTCCATGAACAGTTTATGTTCCTATTTGGTGCTAAAGGAAATGAGCTGCCAGCCATGAAAACACAAGGACCAACCTTAAATTTCTAAGTATTTCTCAGTCAAGGAAATCAATCTGGAAGACTGCTTACCACATGATTCCAACTCAAGGAAACACGTGGGGACAGTGTACATTGTACATTTTAGCAAGAGGGATCAACTGGCAGGAACGGGAGATTTTTTTTAAAGAACATAAAACAAATTTGTCTGATACTATAATAGCAGGTCTATGTCACTAAACATTGGCTCTAACCCATACAAGGTACTCCAAGAATGGTACTTATGGTTAACTCTAGATAAGTGACATCATTATGTATCTAGGCAGGACTGCCAATTATAATGTGCTGCCCTAACTGTAGGAGATGGATATAGAGGAGAATGTGTGCGTGTGTGTGCGTGTGTGTGTGTGTGTGTGTGTGTGTGTGTGTACACCAGCCAGGGTGTGAAGTATATATCCCTCTTCCTGTTAAGCCCACAGTGAATTTTAAAACTATTCTAAAGTCTGTCCTTTAAAAACCTCTCCAGCAAAGGACACAAATGTACCCATGCCCACCATAACTTGCTAATGTGATCTCATTTAGAAACAGTGTCTTTGCAAATGTAATCAAACTTCAAAGAAAGCCTTAGTGGGTCCATTTAGTCTGGTACAGTAACGAGTGTCCCTAAAGAGACTGGACACAGAGACCCTGGCACAGAGGAATAGAGGATAGGCAAAGATAACATGAAATGGGGACATGAAGTAACAAGTCCAGGACTATCAGGCTGGATCAATAAGGAAGGATTGTCCAGAGCCCCTAGGAATAGTAGAACCCTGATAATACTATGATTTTAGATATCTTGGCACCAAAATTTGAAAAAAAAAAAAAAACAACTACTATTGTTTCAAGTCTTCCAGGTGCTGGTAATCTGCCACAGAAACCCACAGAGGTCACTGTGCATGATAAACCAATGTCCTCTCAGCCTACTGTTGGTCCCCATTACAAGCTCCTGTTCTCTCCTTCAGAAGCACATTGCTATCTGCCGCTACCCAAGCACACTCTACAGTCCCTATCATCCAGTCTTTGAATGCTTTTACATCACTTATTGACCTATAATAACCAGGCTTAACCTTCTACCTTCAGACTGAACGCATCAACCTCCTCTCTGTGAAGCCTTCCAGAATCCCAGCATAACTAGCAATGCCCCATAGCTTGTACCACTAAGTATTTGAGTTAGAGGCTAAATCTTACTCATTTTTAACTCTCCATACCTAAAAATGCTTAACACACACTTAGGGGAGCACCTGTACATCAATTAGTTTTCAATCAATAGCTTAATAGAAAATAACTCCCGCCAAGAGGAGCCAAAGAAATTATAGCAGAAAGTGAAGCAATCCTGTGGCTTTATAAACCCTCATTTGCATAATTCATCAACATTTTCACACACAAAACTGTTTTGTAAACAGTATCTTATCCTCTATTCACAATTAATCAAATTGGCATGGTGATATAAACCAATGTGTTTATGTTTACTTAAAGTATGGAGTCCTTAAAGTATGCCGCCTGCCTACAGAGCAAAACCATGTGATGTTTTTATGGACAAACAGGTTGGAAACAAAGGGTCTTCTGTGTCCTGACTTTTTTATCATGAGTCCGTTTTAAGTTGGTTTATTCACAAGGAGAGGAGGAGGAGGAGAAACACAAGAAGGAGGACGAGGAGGAGGAAGAGGAGGAGGACAAGGAGAAGCAACAACAGCATGGAAATTAATCTTTCTTTTTTTACTGTTTGGAGTATTTTCACACACATGTGTTGTATGTACATTATTTCTTCCCTCCCCTCCTCTCATCCTTTCTACTTCCCCTGTGTGTCCCCCCTCCCCTCTCCAATTCACAACCTCTTCTTCAGGCATATGCAACCACAGTGTCTATTTAACCCTGTTCGTATGTACATGTGCTTAGCGCTGACCACTTGGGACGGGATAGGCTACTAGGAAGCTCATTCCTCTCTCAGCAGCCGCTGGTGCCTGTCGCTCTTCATCTGCGGTGAGACCTTGTGAAATCTCCCCCATCCCTGTTGGCATGTCAGTGGGATTGTCATGATGTGGGTCTTGGTTAGGTGTCCATATTGCTGAGATTCCAGAAATACAACCTTTTTACATCTAAAAACACACCATGTTGTAGCAGTCATCCTGGTCCTCTGGCTTTTACAATCTGCCAGGCCTCTCTTCCAACATTTTTGCCTGAGCCTTGGACATCATAGAGGTTGCACTGTCGATTTGGCTAGGCACCCAGAGATCACTTACTGTCTGCATTTCAATCAGTTACGGATATCTGAAATAGTCCCCATCTGCTACAAAAATAGACTTCGTTAAGGAGGAGTGAGAGCGACTGTTGCTGAAGACACCTCACTCTTTGGACACCGTTTGGAGGAGCTGAGCTGCCTGGCAAGTCCTCCTCCCCGAGGACTAGACCCTGTATATCAGAAGAAGCCTGGAATCTCAGCACTGGGGAGGTGTGAGTTTGAGGCTTGCCTCAGATACATAACAAGACATTGTGTCTAATTTTATCCTGGTTAAATACATAGTGATTACGCTGGGAGATAAGAAAGGCATGAATATCTAGCTAAGCTGCCAAAACTTGCCAAAGTGATTGCAATTCTACTCCTCCAATAACACCAACAACAGCAAAACAAGAACTTCAAAGGCACGGAGCTGACAAGCTTTACCTGAGTCTAAAATAATTTGAGTCTTCACTGACCTGGGGAAAGGTTTCCAGCAGATAACCCCTTAATACTTGTCGTAGGGTTGTAAAAACAAGAATAAAAGATGGCCACTATGAGGGTTTCATATGAAACCTTGACTTGGGACTAAGTTTAAAGTTATGGCTACTCACCAACTAAGGACAGAAAATACTAGTCCGTGGTCGAGTGTCTTTGTTTATCCTTTGTTGCCTTTGCTGTTTGAAGATGATGAATCAATCCACACAAACTCTGAGCAACTGTCTAAAGCCCAAATATATCTGTCATCACTGCAAAGACTGGCAAAGCTATAAAAAAACAAAAAAAATGCTGTGAAGCTCTCATAGCCTTGGCAGGTTGCACGTAAAGTTAGGGTGCCTTGCATGTCAAAACAGGACTGCTGCCCAGGGTGCGCGCCTTCAAGATGAGATGATGAGCAATAAAGTAATTATCGCACTGCAGCACTATGGCAAACGCTCTCCCACTGAGCAGTAGCCCTGGCTGTGAATGCTTCCACAGTAAAAACCTTACATCAAGAAGTGAGCTTTCAATGTTAAACCTTAGATGCATGTGGATGAATGGATGGACAGACGGACAGGTGGGTGGACAGAAGGACGGGCAGACGGACAGGCAGACAGACATAAATATAGATAATATATTTATATAATTTAAGATCAGCAATATGGTTCATATGTTAAGGATGCACATATGAGTTAGATAGATATAAATGTGTATTTGGACAGCCTTCCAGGCAGTTTTCTTTTCTTTTAGCCTGCAGAAGATGAAAAAAATTTATTAAATGAGAAATTATCAACATATACCTCTAAAGCCTAATTGCATTACAGTAACAATCCAAGACACCTGTGAATATGAAAATAACACCAGAACATTCTATTTCTACACACAGTGACTGTTTCAAAGTACTGCATACATGATGTGTGTCACTATCTTTGAAAAGAACTCTACAATTCTTGGCTCATAAGCTCAGTTATAAGACGATTTGTGGGACTATCTTTGCATCCAATGAGTCAGCTATTGTGTATAGTGTGGCCGTGGGTTGACAAGCCATTAGGGAGAGCTATCTGATTTGATGGATCTGAAACACATAGATCCCACTAAGTGGAAGAGACCTATCAAGCCATTCACAAACAAGTGTGATAACTAAATGCTTCTGACAATCTGACAGACCAAGGGACAGGGACAAAGTAAGAGGACTTCTCTGAACAGTAACCTGTTTTATCCCGGTAGAAATCTTTAAGATAATATTCTTTGCTATTACAAAGTCCTGCTGTATTTTAGAATCTAATGGAGGCCAAATGAGGAGTTTCATTGTTGATTATTGCAACAAGATGTCTCAAGGATACACGTTAATGATAGTTGCCTTGGAGACCAATAAACAGTAAGTCAGGCTTGCAAAACCCAGTATAAAACTAGTATTCCACGGAAGAAGATTGACCTTTTAATGTGGATTTAAGATTCAGCAAACTCAGATTTTATAGTTCTCGTATTTATATTAAGCAACTTCTTTCATCTAATATATTGACAGCCTCTCATAAAAATGATCAGTTCAACCACAATGCACCAGATGAAGCAGTGCATGCCTTAGAATATGTGGGGGAGACGCTCCTGCTGGTGTACACGTGTGTGGAGGCCAGAAGCCAGCTACGGTGCCGTTCCTCAGGTGCCATCTGCCTTATATTTTGAAAAGAGTCTCGCTTGGCCTGGGATCTGCCAAGTTAGGCTTGTCTGTCTAGTGACACACCAGGGACTCACCACTACCATCATATCCCAGCCTCGGGCTTACCAGTGCAGGACACTGCACAGGCTTCTCTGTGGGTTCAGGAGATGAAATCCAGGCCCTTGTGCTCACACAGCCAGCGGTTTACATGCTGAGCCGTCTCCCCAGACACACGGCTGTTTTCTTGTTAGCCTCTACCCTTGATTCTCTCAGCCCGGCACCATGACTGTGGTTTCTTTGTCTCTTAACCATCTGCACAGTTCTCATGAAACCTGAACATATCTGTCTTCCTTCACTGAAACAACACCTATACTTAAGAATAAATGGCTTTCTCAAAAAAAAAAAATTTAAGTAAAAACTTAAGTTTTGTAAAATAGTTTTTCAAAACTAAGAATACAATCTCACTAACGTAACAGAGATTAAGTTCTAGATTCATTGATAGGCTACTTACACCAAAGAACAAAGCAAGCATGGATTCTTGCATACCTGGCAGGATGGCAGAGGATGATTTAGCTTCACGTTCGACTTTTCCTGAATGATCATGAAATGCACTGCCTTAGTTAGGGTTTTACTGCTGTGAACAGACACCATGACCAAGGCAAGTCTTACAAAGGACAACATTTAATTGGGACTGGCTTACAGGTTCAGAGGTTCAGTCGATCATCATCAAGGTGGGAATATGGCAGCATCCAGGCAGGCATGGTGCAGGCAGAGCTGAGAGTTCTACATCTTCATCTGAAGGCTGCTAGCAGAATACTGACTTCCAGGCAGCTAGGATGAGGGTCTCAAAGCCCACTCCCACAGTGACACGCCTACTCCAATAGTGCCACTCCCTGGGCCAAACATATACAAATCATCAGCATTGGAGGAGAATGTTCAAGGCCATTTTAATTCTAAGCACAGCTACCATTTGATATCCATGCCACCACCTCTCTCTCTCTCTCTCTCTCTCTCTCTCTCTCTCTCTGTGTGTGTGTGTGTGTGTGTGTGTGTGTGTGTGTGTCTCACATACACACACACTCATGCACACACTCACACACATACACCACTCACACATACACACACCACTCACACACAAACACACCACACTCACAAGTACATATGTTGCCATCTTCCCTGTTGGCTTTCTCCTCCAACAGCATTAACGTTTTCTCCATGTTCTTATTTAACAGTGCCTCTATGGGCTATTGGAGCAGCTGGTCAGTAGGATTTTCATCAGATTTTTAAGTCTTCCATCATTTCTCACATTGATATTTGATTTACTGTGTGTAAAGTTGGACACAAACTGACACAGACTGTAGCCACAAGGGCCTGGCTAGGAGCCCGTAATTAAGAGATAGGACTTTGAATGGCATTAAGTATTAATTACTGGTACAATCAAAACAAAGCAACATAATGAGACAGCTTCCAGCTCATTTTGAGGACAGACACCTAAGGACAAGTTAAGGAAGAAAAAGGAAAAATGAAGGGGGACAGTCTTGGTGAGCCTTGCCAGAAACAAGTGCATAGGATATACACCCCTCTTGCATTAGCAGGAACACAGGCCTCCTCAATTGTAAAAATAATAAATAAGTTAATTAATTAATTAAGGCTCCTGTGGAGAACTCTCTTGTCTTGTCTGTCTCTCTTGGGCAAAGGTTTTCTGTGCCCCTTTCTGCAGGACAATGACATCTAAAGCATTGTTCTTTGCAGATATTTCAGACACAACACAAGCTCCCATAATAAGTAACCCAAGACCTCAGTGGATGCCACGCTTCTCTGGACTTCAGCAACAGGCCTAACCAAGGCTGGAAACATGTAAACTGGCAAGTAGCACACACTCTTCCTATCCAAATTCTACTCGTCCAAAGTCTCTTCTGTGGCCACTGCGGGGCTGCTAGGGAGTGTAGCCTCAGGAAGAAAAGGAAGGCAAAGATTTACCCACAGCTTGAATACTGGTACATTTTCTATTATAGCAAATTCCCCTTCTGCAACATCGTAAATGCTTAGAATCAGAGGACGGATGTTCAGAATAAGAAGGGGTCTGACAGCCAGCTACGAGCAAGGACGCATTTAGATGGTTCCCTTTCTTTCTTTCTTTCTTTCTTTCTTTCTTTCTTTCTTTCTTTCTTTCTTTCTTTCTCTCTCTCTGTTTTGGCAGCAAATAATTATTGAGTCATTATGTTTCCCCTAAATGTGAGTCACCCACTGTCTCTTTGTCCTCGGTTTTATCCAAGAACAGATCCCTGTGCGACACGCCTGCCCACTCACCCATCCCCTGGCCTTTTCTGTTCATAAGAGCTATTCCTCAGGAACACGTATTTAAGGCTCGAAGATCTGGCCACACTGGTGCAGGTCACTGAGGTGGCTCCTTATCCCAAAGAGTATTGATGCTTAAGGCTATTCTAGAATGATTTTTATCTTTCTAAAACTTAAGATACTCTTGATGCTGGAATTATATTTGATGGGTAGCTCCCATTCCTTTTAAACCTGGACTGCTCTTCAAAGTTTCAAACTGGTTTCCCTGACCACTCCAGAACAGAGGAGATTCCTACCCAGTGTTTAAGTTTAAAAGCAAACCTGACCTTTCACCCTCTGTTTCTACACAGTGCCCACCATTCTTTTTACTTGGTATGAAAACATAACACTTTTGCAGCTCCAAAAATGTAGCCAGGGGCCCAATGACATAGCTCCACAGGCAAAGGCACTGCTACCCAAACTGATGAGCAGAGTCTGAGCCCTTGAACCTGAACGGTGGAAGGAGAAGTTTTTCCCTGGCTTGCATGAGGAAACACACAATAAATAATTAATAAATACATAATAAATGCTTTTTTAAAATAGCAAGAATAGCAGACAAAGAGATTCATGAGTTAAAAGAATTTAAACTATTCCACTAAGAGTTAAAAAAAAATAGGGGCTGAAAGATGGCTTAGTGGTTAAGAGCGTTGACTGCTCTTCCAGAGGTCTTGAGTTCAATTCCCAGCAACCACATGGTGGCTCACAACCATCTGTAATGAGATCTGATAACCTCTTCTGGTGTGTCTGAACAGAGTGGCAGCGTACTTACATACATAAAATAAATAAATAAATCTTTTTTTAAAAGAGTTAAAAAAATACACAAGAATTTAGGTGCTTACATATTGGGAACCCTAAACCTCTGATGACCTAAAAACATTACTGAGTACCTGAAACATATATAAGATGCTGATATGCACTTTAACTATTAACTGAATTCTTTCTTTACAGCATACAATGCTGGCCTAATTCTGAGAAATAAAAGTACCAAGATATAAACTGATTTCCTAAGGCCTTGGCTAAGTAAAAGAAATTTTAAAAGACATTTTATTAGACTCTGGTTGGTTTAATTTCAGAATGTGGGGTTTTCTTCCCTTCTCAGCTGTATCTCTTATAAACCCACTTTCTAACGTGCAGCACTCGATCATCTGGTAGACCAGCGTCAGGCCTCCTCACTATCCCCTATCCTCAGGCAATTACCCATCAAGGTTGCAAGTGTCAGAGGTGGTAACGTACCCAGAGGATCTTCTGCTACTCAACACTAACATTTCAGCCTCTACATTTCCTATGACAACAACAAAAACACAAGCAAAATCTACATGGAGAGGGAAGTGTGGGGGGAGAGGGTATTACAGATTATCAAAAGGATACTTTAGATAAATCAATGGCAGACAAGTTAATTGGATCCGCCTGGGGTTCACTCTTTCCTAAGGGTTGAAAGCAAAGGGCTTGAGCAGCAAGAGGATCTGTTCACCACCTTAGAATGTCTTAAGTCTTTCAAAATTTCCAGTCATGTGTGTTGCATAAGATTAATTATCTCCCTCTCTGCTGAACCGTCTAACCATGGCAGCGAAAGTCAGGGTTATCATTTCTCTTTTACTAAAAGTATCGCAGCCAAGATGATCCAGATGGCCCCACTGCTCATAGCTGAGCTTGGTGAAAGCTACAAGAGAAGACGTTTACATCACTGGAAATATATGTGTGGTGCAACCTGCCCTTAACAAAGGCTAACGTAAAATTTCAGTTACTCAAAGGAAGTCAGTTCCAGAGATCTGCTCTCTATCACCATGCTTAGAGTGAACAATGCAGGACTGTACACTGGAAAACTGTTAAGGGGGTAGCTCTCATGTTAAACATCTTTACCACAGTTTTGGAAAACCCAACATTGGATGAAATCAAGACATGGGGATGTCAAAACCTCTTCAGGACATCAAGGCCTGGAAATCTGAGAGGTCTTAAGACTATGCTCTTAGGGAACCCATAATGACAGCATGCCTGTCTAGAAACCTTCCTCTTGTGTAATGATGAAAGGTTACAGTTAAAGACACTGGAATTAGATACTAAAGGACTCTCTTAACATCCTTTGTCAAAGTAAAGAGTCTCTAAAACGTGAGTGCCAGTCAATGGCCTTTCATGTCTGCAGACACGAAACAAAGGGAGTGGGTTTCAATTACAGCAGAGCTCTTTCATAACATCCTAGGAAAGAGACCTCTTAAGGATAAAGCACTTATTATTAAGAGTCCTGTAAAGTACAGCAAAGTCACACTGTTTAGAGGTCCTTTTTTAAAAGTATCTGTCCATTTTGGGAATCTCTGGGTCTCCATGGGGCATGGTGCAATATTTGCCCAGGTGCTACCAGCCGTGAATTCATAAGGTATATATGGCCTAAATGCTTCTGAAAGCAGTTTTTAAGCATGTGCATTCTCTATAAAGTTAGGGTGGAAATTCAACTGAAGAGCATCCTAATGTCTATTTGGATTGCACTTGAAAGGAACAAGCTGTTTCTTTGAAAATCATTCTTTTAAATACAAACTTTGAAATACAGGTGTGTCTATGTAACTGTGAACTATGTTGAAGTAACTTGGGCTTCTCTTTAACGCCGTGCTTCAGTCAGATTCCATTGGCTCATAAGAGTCCATTGGGCACAGCTTTTCCAAACTCTTCCATGTCTTCATTAAGCTGGCTGGCTTGTGATCAGATACGGTATCAACCTTTATACTACAGAAGTTGGCAGACACTACCCACTCAGGAGTTTTCCAGAAAGCTAATGTTAATTAAATGTTTACCAGTTTCTATCTGTGATTAGAAAGAGCTGTCTACCTAGAAATTCTGACATTTGGTAAATTATACACACTCTGTAAAGTCCTCTGAATCCTGGTCCTTGAGATGAAGATAGCAATTCCTGCTTCCTGACAGTGTTGTAGGTGTTGTTCCAAGTGATGAACAAGAGATATTGAATACAGTTCCTGTACACAGGGAACAGCTGGTCGTGGTGATGTTGATCTTGCCCAGGGTAACAGGCTAGTAACAGATATGTGTGTAGTGGCACCAGCAGACTCTTTCTCAGTTTTTAAGTAGAGGGTTTGAGGGATAGCTCAGAGGTTAAGAGCGCTGGCTACTCTTCCAATGGACCTGGGTTTGGCTCCCAGCACCCATATGGCAGATAAAAAAAAAACCACCTATAATGCCTCTTCTGTCTTCCCTAGGCACTATACACACATGGTGCACAAGCATATGTATGTAAAAATATACACCACCCATACATATAAAATACAGATAAATCTCAAAATAATAACACGAATTAGCAACTGGTTTTAAAAAGCTATTATTGTGCATTTGAAAGAAATTATTTGTTTCTGAAGCTCAAAACAAAATAAGGAACACCAAGTAGAGGAGAAACTATCTGCCATTTGAAGGATCTGAGATCTCCAACCTTCGTCAACAACTGTACTTGTTTGGGTGGTTTAAATTAATGTCTCTAAGTCTACAAATCATTAAGCATCTCCTGGAGATCTTGATCCATGTGTGTTCAAACCATTTGGAGGAATTAAAACACAGGTTGCCAGGCGATGGCTAGAGCCTATGATTCAATGGGCACAAGATGAAATGCAGAGGCTTGCATTGTCAATGCTGCCAGACTTGAGCCATGCCATGATACCCACTATTCCATCACCCACTCTGCGACAGCACACTTTCTTTGTGTCACACAGTACATGCTAGTGGCCTTTACATTTGGGACAATCACTCTCCCAGTAAACACCTTGATATGCTTGTATTGTTGCATAACAAACATACCTAAATGTGGTAGTTTTTATGTTTAAGGGGTCTATGGCCAGCAAACCTGTAACCCCTGCAGATTTGGGCCCACATCAGTGATCTAGACCTGGGGTAGACCTTTTGCAGCTGGGATTAACTAGCCAATAGTTGCCTGATCTCCTGCTATCTCCTGTGTTTGATGGCTGGCCGGCTGGCCACCACAGGAACAAGAGTAACTAAGCTCCAGGGTGAGGGTCATCCAGTCGGCAAGTACAGGCTGTCTCACATGAGCTGATAAGATTCTAAGAATTGCACAAGTACTCAAGGTCTCCTGAGACCCAGGCTTAGAGTTTCCATGACTTCTTTTCCTCTGCATTCTGTTGGCAAATGAGCCACTGGACCAGCTCAGACTCCAGGAATGGGGAGTTAAATCTTATCTCCAAATTGAAGATGTTGCTTGCAAAGTTTTACAAAGGATATGGCTTCAGGAAAGGGTGGCTATCTCTCTTGTTCTTCTAAGAAATGGCTGGACAGATATAATACCAGAATAAAAGCAGCCTGGACCTTCCAGCTTCTGTTCCTCTTCCCGTTGCTATAGCAAACTGTCAAAACCAACACAAGCACAAGAAGTGATGGTTTGGTTTGACTCATGGTTTGAGGCTCTAGTCCATTGTGCTGAGAGGATGGCATGGAAGGTCAGTGCAATGGTAGCAGGAACATGCCGCTGGTCACGTTGTATCCACAGTCAGAAAACAGAGAGAGATGGATACTGATGCTCAGCTCTTTTTCTTGTTTTCATTCCATCTAGGACATGGAAACGGTGCCACCCATTTTTACATCAAGTCTTCTTTCTTCATTGAAATCTAAAGGAAACACCTGTAGTGTGTCAACCAGAGGTGTCCCTCCTAGGTTGGTTTCAAATCCTATCAACTAAGACCCAGTAGCAGATAGCTGTTTAAGTGTGTCTACCTCTTCTTACACCTAAGAGTAAGGAAAAAAACTACCCAGAATGCAATTGCCCATAGTCATGAGTTCTGAGGCCAAAAATGTTTCCAAGTTGTTGCTGGATCATGTTCAGCGCTAGATGTAAACAGTAAACCATGTTGTTTAGCCTTGGAAGAAGAAGCCTACAGAATATGTTTATAATATAGTTACGAAATATTTTTCCTGGATTCTTATATCTCTTTCTTCCACTTTGCCCTAAAGTGTGTTTGATGTTTGGTAGTGTTTTCCAAGGACACTGCATTCAACAAGTTTTAAAGAATTGTTTTCAAAGAAGACTTTGATCTCAGTTCCCAGATGAAATCTCCAGAAATCCGTTTAACTCTAATTTAGTATTACAATGCCATTCTCTGTTCCATCCCCAGAAATGATGGCTACACTACTGTAGGAGAAGTCCAGGAGATGAAGAGACTTGGTGACCCATATCACATGCTGGGTGGGGAATTCTTTCCTCTTTATTCTTTTACTATTGACATTATCCTTTGAAAATGCTTTAAAATTGTAGCTGTCCACTGGGATTTATTGGATCATCCACAAAGCCAGATCTTGTTTCTAGTACTTTGCGCTCTTCTAGAAAACCATCACTAAGGTTGGGCTCCATTTGGCGATACACTGAAAACAGATTCCTAAATGAACACATGAAATGTGTAATGAGATCCTGCTGCCAAGTCCTAGGGTCTGCTGGAGGGAAGACAGCTATGCGTTTCTTCTTTTCCTTCCCCTGACTCTTCCATCCTTGTGCATGCTGTTTGTTGCTGGACATGGAACCCAGGACCTGGTACATTATAGGAACGTGCACATGTCTGTGAGGGATTGTCTTGATTATTAGCTAATGTAGGGGGTCCCAGTCCATAGTGAGTAGCATCATTCCGGAAGCAGGTCCTAGAATGTTTGTGTGTGTGTGTGTGTGTGTGTGTGTGTGTGTGTGTGTGTGTGTGTACGTGTGTGTGGTGTGTGTGTCATATGTACCTGTGGATGAACCAGTGTGCAAACCATCAAGCCGTATTTCCCTGTGGTTCCTTATTCCAGATTCCTGCTTTGAGTTCCTGTCCTGACTTCCCTCAATGATGAACTGTGACCAGAATAAAAGCATAAGAATGGAAGTATAAGCTTAAGAAATTCTTTCCTCCCCTACATTGTTTTTGGCCAGAGTTTGTTTATCACAGTAAAAGAGAAAACTGTAATATGCAGTAAAGCTGTTTTCATATTTGTAATCCCTCTCCCGACAGATTGTAAACTGTATGGGGATAAATATACCATCTCTGCCGTCTTCATAAATGACAGCAGCAAATATAAGATATGGGCAAAAGCATTAACAAGTCCGAGGAATGCTTGATTCATTGAGCACTTCAAATTCAGAAAATTCCTAAACTAAACCCAGACATTATTCGTGGGGATGGTCTTCTATCTGAACCATATTCTTCTTCAGCTGCCAGCACTTCATTTCTCAGATTATTCTTAAAAAGCTGTCCAATTTGTGGAATTGGATTAAGATAAGAGAAAGTAACTGGTGAGTATAACATTTTTAAAGAACATATGGTAAGCACACAAATATGGAAATCCCTTACCATGACAAGAAAGTGGATTAGACACATCAATGAGGGCATGACAGATAGATAGATAGATAGATAGATAGATAGATAGATAGATAGATAGATAGATACATAGATAGATAGATAGATAGATAGATAGATAGATAGATAGATAGACAGACAGATAGACAGATAGACAGATAGACAGATAGACAGATGATAGACAGATAGACAGACAGACAGACAGACAGACAGGCAGACAGACAGACAGACAGACAGACAGACAGACAGACAGACAGATAGATAGATAGATAGATAGATAGATAGATAGATAGACAGATGATAGATAGACAGATAGATAGACAGATATACAGATGATAGACAGATAGACAGACAGACAGACAGACAGATAGATAAACAAGCCCTTCAGAAAGGCAGAGAGCTCCGAGCATGTAGCCACAGGCAGCTTACTCTTGCTCATGCTCCCCAGCCTTGTGAACTAAACAACTTCTGCAGACAGAGCTGCAAAGCTAGGAAACAAGACTCTTCAGCAGCCAGGAGTCACTGCACGGAGCCGATGGCTCAGTGTAACGATGTGGCTCTTGCTGTGTACGCTGGACAGCCTTAGACCAACCCTCAGAGCTGGTATAAAGGAGACTGCACACTTGATCAATTCCACACCCACTGTGGCGGGTGTGTGCCTGCACTCACATCATACACACACCACAAGAAAAAAATCTTTTTTTTTCTTTCATTTGTTTGATTTCGGTTTTGGTTTTGGTTTTTGCTGTTGTTTTTGTTTGTGTGTGTATGTGTGTGTATGTGACAGGCTCTCTCTCTCTCTCTCTCTCTCTCTCTCTCTCTCTCTCTCTCTCTCTCTCTCTCTCTTACTGCGTAGCTCTGACTGTCCTGGAACTCACTACATAGACTAGGCTGGCCTTGAACTCACAGAGATCCACCTCCCTCTGGTGGATCCATGTGCAAGGATTAAAGGTATTTACTACCACATCCAGCTATATAATAAAAATTTTAAAACACTATGCTATGTGTGTGTGTGTGCATGTGTGTGCATGTGTGTACATGTGAATGGTCATGAGTGCAGAGCTCAGATGTCAATGTCAGACATTTTTAAGTATTCATATCTTATTTTTTGAGACAAAAATCTCTCACTGAACCTAAAGCTTACCAACTCAGTTGGGCTGGCTAAGCAATGAACTCCAGTAACCCCTGCCCCGACAGAACTGATGACATAGGCATTCTTTGCCATGCTTGGCTTTTGCGTGAGTCTTAGGGATCCAAACTCAGGACACTGCTTGCATGGTAAACTAGCTGAGCCATCTCACGAGGACAAATCACTTTGCATTTCTAACATACACTGACAAGGGTGTCCCATGTCCCCTGCCCACCTCTCACTGGCTTACATCAGTCACACCATCCTAACTAGATCCTTAGGGGAATGGCGGTACAGCCTTCCTGGATAGCCAGGCCCAGAGCAGACCAGTTCGTGAAGAGCTGTGAGCACACTCCCTTGTCTCTATCAGAATATGCTTAATCTCATGCGATGTCCAGACTCAGAGAAACACTTACATGGCAAAGCAATCTCCACAGCAGTAGCCAGGTGTGAAAGCTCACACTGAGCAACAGAAACCTCAAGCCGCAGCTGGGTTTCCTCACCTTTATCTTCCATTCAAGAAAGTCTGTCAAATTGTCTGTGGTTATCTTGAGTTTGCCTGTAAACTTTTTTCTTTTTTTCTTTGTCTACAAATGCAACTAGAAAACTGTTTCACTCCTTCTCAAACGAACCTCATGGTAAACTACTGTACTGGGTTGTCCCTTTACTTCCTGGGTCAGGGGGCATAATGGAGACAATGGGTGAAAGCAATGTCGTAGAACTAAGCGCAGGGGCCCACATACCTGTGCAAATGCAATCATGAATTCAGTTTACTTTAGCGGCTAACTTTAAACGGCAATAAGTAGAACAGTAATAAACATCCTGGTTGCCATGTTGTGGCATGATATACCTCACAAGCATAAGGGATTTCACGATCACAGTGTGGCTCCCTTGTCCATTCCTTCATTACCTCCCCAGTGTCCGCTACGTGCCTTCAGACCAGGATTTTCTAAATCCAGGAGCACTTGCATTGTCCTGGTTTGAAAAGCATGGGAGGCTGAGACCTACCATGAGGCTCTCTACATGAAGGCTCAGCAACTGAATAAGGTAGTGAGCAGGGTGCAGGAGACGGGGGTGCAGGAGACAGGGCTGCAGGAGACTGAGGTGCTGAGCAACAACTAGGATGAAGTGTTTATCTGCGGAAGAAGAGACTTGGGCCCCTTTGTACTGAGAGGAAAGAATGACGGATGAGAATAATGAGATACATGCATCTTTTGATGCAAAGGAGCATTGCACGAGTTAGGTTACTTCATCCCCCTTGACCCCTATTTTCCTACACATAAAATAAACAGCAGGGCTGTGAAGAGAATGCAGGAAAAGCATGCAGAGGACACATTTCTGACTCAGAGAGACCAGGAGTAGGCAAAGGCATGGTGTGGTTGGTGAAACAAGAATCTGTGAACCGTGCTCTGTGGGAGCAGCTGAGGGAACTGAAAAGAGGCATCCAAGAACAAAGGGGAGAGGGCGGCTAAGATGGGGAGAGCAGAATATAGAGAGACTGTAGGGACATTATGTGCTGCTTTGCCCACAGTACAGGCAGAAAGAGAATAACGGGAGAAGCTCACCAGTGAGCTTGGGTGACATGGCTGGACTCCCTCTGCACCAAAATACTGAAAGGAGCCTTCTCAGGACTTCTAGTTTTGGTTCCTCACCCCAGTTTGAGCCAAATGTGTAAGAATGTCAGATATGACACAGCAGCCACACAACCCACAAAGTCTGTGCTCAGATGCCCCTGGGAAGGAGAAAGGGGCAGGCCTACAAAGGAGAAAATAAAAGAAAACACGTTGATGCCCGCTATATTCAATGTATGCGGATAGGAAAGATCGCCACTCTCATTTATCGCTAAACTACATTTAGTTCGCATCAGCAAATGCAGATTCATGTCTTCACACAATGAACATGCATTACTAAGTGCTGACGCCACAGGAAGCCTCTGGTGACCTTATTTATTAGTAGCTCCAGTAATTAGCAAGTGTCGAACTCCCTGTAAGAGAAGTACGCATTTCAAACCTTGCCATTTTTATTACCAAATTTATTCCAAAGGTTATGAACTCATCTTTGGCATTCTGGAACCAAGCAAAGTGAAGCATGAAGTCATTGCTCTGGAGACATCAGCCCTGAGGAGTAAACTTAGCCCCACCACTTGCAAAGTCTCTCAAACACACAGTTACTCTTTCCGCTTAGAACTCCATGTCCCTGCTGTGTATGTTACCCTTCTTCAGCAGGGCATAGATTCACCCTCAGCTGTTAAAATCCAACCCAGTGAGCACTGGGCCGTGAACAGAACAGTTGTACCTCAACATCAGAGAAGAAGATGCAGAAAGAACATAAGAGCCAGAAGAACTGTTAGATGCCATCCTCTGAGCATCACACAGCCAATGCAGTTCTGACCTTACAGTGGTTGGGCTGTGGCTGCCTGCAGTGGGCCTACACAGGACAGGGCCTTAGGATGCCAGACATGGACCAGAACTCTCTGTTCCTTCCTTCCTTCCTCCTGAACTCTTGACTACTAATGGATTCTAGGGGAAGGGAAGACATTGTCTTCAGTTGTGTACCCACTGAGGAGCCCACCAGGTTCCAGTGGGTTCTAAACCCACAGTCATACAGATGACCCTGGTTAAACTCAGTAGGTCTCAAAAGCAAAGAAAACACACACACACACAAACACCAAAACCCAGCTATGAGCATGGAAGATTTATTAGAAAGGGGATTAATAATCAAAATATACATTACATGAAATCATCAAAGAACAAACTCAATAAAATGTTTGTTTGTCTGTTTGCTTGTTTTTGTTTGAACACAGACCACTATATCTCCAAACTAGAGATTTCCCCCCCCCCACCCCCGAAAGAAAAGGGCAGAGTATTGAGGCACTGAGCTCTGGATAAGATACATTCAGAGTATAATGCCCTCAGAGCTTGGCTGCAGAAGAAGTTACAAAACACAGACACCAGAAAAGGGAATTAACCCCTGGGGAAAGACAAAACATATAGAGGCATGGAGAAGGACCCAAAACAAGCTGCTCTAACCCCATGTGAGCTGAGGCTAACCAGGGTAGATCAATGCACGCACCCTGTGAGTCTGCCTTCATAGTCTGTGGCCAGCACAGGCTTGTATGTACCTCAAGGAAGAGGAATGTCCCCGCAGGTAGGTTTAAGAATATCCTATGGGCAAAGTTAACACGTTCATACAGTCGTCTCAGAAAGCCTTGAGGCCTGACCTTTACGTATTTAGAACCTGCCTGAGGGCTGAGAACCTCTGTTGTCTTCCTCAGAGTGTTTCCAGCCTAGTGAACATTTGGTGAGTCCAGGTCCTTTTTCAATCTTTCTACAAGTCGGATTAAGCCCATCTGGTTCAGATTAATTGACAATTAACCTGCCAAGCACTGTCTTGGAAGAACCACATTTAATATCCAAGCATCTCTTAGCTATTATCTAGCTAAAACTAGATCACAGAAGAGAATGTGAAGCCAGACAAGTGTTCAATGGAGGATGGTGTAACCGAGGCCGGGAGTGTCAAGAGACTCCGTGGGGGAAAGGGAATGTGGGCTGGCCTGGAGAGAAGCCCATTTATTCCTGTTTAGCCTCCCTCGTGTTTAAAAGCGTCTCACGCATGATAAATGTGTAATCAGTAGGTGCTGATTGAAAAAGGGGGCAGTAAGGACTAATATACTTCTCAATAAATCACCAACAGCAACTTCCTTGAGACTTCAGTTAGTAGAAGCATTTGTTAAATATCATTCCAAAGTTTCCAGGCCCCCTCATGTCTCAAGGAACAAATAGGCATCTAGAAATCAGCTGAAGAGAAGCCAGCAAGCCCTGACCCTCCCAGGCACTGCCCAATCAAAAGGGAAGGAAGATTCCTCTATGTACATGTGGCAGGGCAAGAAGAATAACGAGGAAGAATCTGCGGTTTCAGGAACTTCAGCAGGCTCATTGGTAGATGGCGTCTCGTTCCTCTGACTGGCTCATCCATTTCTGGTATCTCATCTCTGTATGCTGAGCCTCAAATCTGAAAAGAGGGGAGAGAAAGAGCAGACGCCAGGATAAACATGAGTCCGGGGGGGGGTGTTTGATGACTGTATTCTCTCTCTCTCTCTCTCTCTCTCTCTCTCTCCCTCTCTCTCTTTCTCTCTCTCATTAAATTCTTTGCTATTTCATTAGTGTTTGGCTTTGTGAAGAGTAAGGGAGGTGTAGCCCTCTAAGGTCTCAATGGTTCCTTATATCCTTTCATTGAAATTGACAGTTCATTCTCTCTATCTCTTCATCTCTCTGACTCTCTGTTATGTGCACAGGCACACACACACACACAGAGTCTCACTAACTCCCTGCTGTTGAGATCACAGGCATGTATTACCATGCTCATTTTATCTGTTGCTGGGCATCAACCCGGGGCTTCCTTCATGCTAAACAAGCATGCTACCAACTGAGCTACATCCTCAGTCCAGATCTGTCTCTTCTAAATCATCAAGTGGCTTTGGTTGAAAATGTCTGTTGCAGAGCTTCTCCTACCTTCTGTGGATGGGTCCTTGGCCTGGGTACCCTCTCTTATGCTCTAACATTACCAATACTGTCAACTCCTGCCTTACCCTACATGTCTCCTTATCATCTGCATTAGGAGACCATACCTACGATCATTACTTACAGATTCACAACTCTCAGGGATAAGTCTTCCCCATATTATACCCCAGAGATCAAATGATTACTGGACAGGTCATCCTAAAAGTTCCATAGGCATCTATCCAACTCAAAGCCACTCACATTCATTTGGTATTGATCCTTTCTTGTATCTGGGATTGCGTGGAAACTTGTCCACCTATCACAGGCCTCGTCCATGCTTTCTATGCATCACCAAATCCTGCTGGCTCCAAGAGTACAAATGTCTCTCACAGTCATCTACTTCTCTTCATATTTAACACCGGCATCCTCATTCTGGCTACCTCTAAATCTTACCTTCCTTACCGCAGAACCCTGAACAGCCTCGGGCATGCATGTCTCTACTCCTGGTCAGGTTCTCTAAAATATGGAGTCTGAATGTGAAAGACTTGGCCTCTCACGTGCACGTACATGCACAGCCTCTATCCATGTCCTCTAAGGAGAACTATCCAACCCCCTGCATAGCCCTGAAGGCTCTGCTCAGCTGCCTCCTGGGCTCCTCTCGCAGCTTCCATCTCCCATCTTTGCATTGAAAGTGTTGGACTTTCAGGACCTCTAGCACGCTGTGTTTCCTTCGGCCACGTGCCATTTCTGCACACTGTTCTGCTCCGTCATCTTCCCACCCAGTAGAACATTCTTCCATCATCAAGATTAGTTCTCCTTGCACTTCACACCTCCACTCAAAGGTCCCTCCCCTAGAGCAAAATGAGCTTAAACTGAACTAGCTTCTCTTTAACACACAACTCAGACCACCCTGCTTCTGTATCTCAGACCACGTACAACTCTGTATTTATCAGTGATTGCTTGATCCATAAGCCCCCTATCAAAATTGAATATCCTTGAGCAGGAATACATTTCACTTGCCAATGTTTCCAAAGCCTAGTGCAATAGATAGATAGATAGATAGATAGATAGATAGATAGATAGATAGATAGAATTCTCTGAATTCTCCATTTGTCCTCCAAACATGCAGAAACTATTTTTTCCTAACCCTATTTTCTTAGCATTCTTCCTCTCTCTTTATATGCCTCCCTCTGCACTATTAGCAATTTAACATGACCCATTGCAGAGGTCCTCCAAGGTCTTCATGCTTCTAATCTCATAGTACTCCCAGCCAACCTATATGTTTAAGAATCATAGACTCTCTAAAATTAAATTATAAATACAGCTCTAAATGTCCCTAAAAATGGTGGTGACTTACACCCATCTCTGTGTGACAGAACCTCCTTCTGGTCTTTCCTCTTCCAATGTGGAAGCATTTCTCAGGTCATGGCACATACTTAAAAATTCTGATATTCACACAGAATGCTGGAGTATCTGAGCAGAGTCACCAATGCCTAGAAGCCAAGGGTCTGCTAACTGAATGACGAGCAGTATGCATGGCTTGTCACCCAGTCTGGGAAGGTCTAGATTCTGCAGTATCTGCTCAATTGTCAAGCCTTGATGAAGGTTGGCCTCCCCTGGGCAATCTTTTCTCTCCTTTTTTGTTTCGAATCTGTTACTGTCTGGATGGCTTTTAAATAACACGGAATGCGGAATGCTTAGTTTGTTTATGTTCCGGCCTTTTCTGTTAAATCAAAAAAGCCATTGGAACAGAGACAGTAACTTACCCAATTTTTATAAGAAGGCGATGATACCCAGCTAGCTGAATACTGATCAGAAAGGGGACTGGAGAGATTCGAGAGATACACAGTCCAAGGATCCTGGAGAGTTATTGGATAAGTCGCCCTCAATCATCACTTTTGTATTTGTAGATTGATTTGGAAGAACTAAAACCATCCCAGGTCTCCCACCACCCAAGCCCTTTTGCCTACAGATAAGCTTGCAAACTGCACCGGGACTATACAAAGTATGGTATTTCAAATGATAAATCTCCCCAAGTGAAAAGTCTGGCTACTTTGTGAAACTGAGTCCAGAGTACCCAACTGGTGAATGTACTTTTGGCTGCCAGAACATCTTCTGCCAACTGACACTTTCAGACTCACGTGTTTCTCATAAGCCAGCGGAGAGAGATTCCAGGAGGTGAAGATGTTACAAACGCATCGGAGAGTGTCAACATTTTTGTTTCAAGTCGTGATTGAAATGGGTAGAGCCTCATATTTTTCAGCTGCTGGGAATGCTCTTGATGTGGTTTAAAAAAAAAAAAAAAAAAAACGGAAAAGAAGAGCAAAAGGGAACGCCAATGCTGCCAGTGAAATTTTGATTTCTCAGATGAACTTGACAGCAAAATGAGCCCAAGCCAAAGTCCACAATGACCCGGTGTTCCTGAGCCCCCAGGCAGGCTGGGAACCATCACGGAGCTGCGTGGATGTTCATCCCAACACTTGCCATCTGAGAAGGGACGGCTCCCAGCAAGGTCTATCCTCAGTACCTGCCTGCCCTCTGCCTTCCCTTAGGACTGTCAACTCGCTGCCACTGATCTGGCAGACAACGGTGGTTGCCTGGTGGTTGTTCTTGTCCCTCGTGAATATATACCCCAGTGCCCTTCATCTGTGAAATGTATGTGATGTCAGGATGTGATGATGTCATGGTAAATCTCTCAAGAGGACCTGAGCCTTGGCTGGATCAAAAGAGCCTCTTCTAATCAGAGCAGTGGGGAACTCTATGGGAAATGTGAGCCCGGCCATCTCCAAGTCTTGGATATAAGGGTAGTGTAAAGCAGGTCCCAAGAAGATGTCACTGGGGGCCTTGCAGTATGCCGCTTTATGTAAAATGGACATCTCTTGGAGTTTCCCACCCTGCACGGTGCCAGACAAGGAAGAGTGTGGCGTGAGACACTGACCTAACTTCTGGAAAGCACGAGAAAGTAACAAACACTCTGAAGGTTGTTCAAAGGTGTAAGGCAGGGTGACACTTCACAGGGGTGCTGTCACTGATCCACTGGCTCTGCTCACAGGTTTGGGACTCTCCAGCCAGCACAGGTACAGTTCTCAGCAGAGAACTTCCTTCGGCTCCCTAAATGACCGTTAGTCTGTCCTTCAGGGATCCAGTTTAACCACATGGATCCCAGTTGGTTTTGTCCTTTCCCACCCTGTGACTGGCTTTCCTTCCTGACAGCCAGCCTTGCAGACCAATCAGGACTTCAGAACCTACAGCAGTTCTCCCAGTCCAGCCTCCACAGAATCATTTACCCGCTTCTAGTTGGGTAAGGTTGTCTAATCACTGTACTAAGCCCTTTGTAGTGACTTTGCTGCTCTGATCAAACACAACTGATTTGGAGAATTCCTTCTCTTGCTTTCCCATTCTATAGCACTGGGGGATTAATGGGGATTCCTAAGGAAATGCACCAGGTACCGCAGCATCCTCCACCACAGGTGAACAATCACTTGACCCAAGAGCATGCAGTCCTAGTGATTTGCCTGTTCCAAAAGCTGGAAACAAAACCACACCCACATTAGACAGTCATTAAAACTTCAACCCAGGGTTTTCCATTGTCTCAGATTCAAAGGAAATAATTCTTCAATTTGTTTAACATCAGGAAGGATCAGCAAGGGAAGTGCCTGGTCATTCTAGAAATTTCTAGAATTTCTGAATCCCCAAATCCCACATGACAAGAGTAGAAAGTTCTTAAACTTTTTCCCCTTATGGCCCCTTTTCACTCAAGAAATTTTTAAATAACCTTAGGTTTTTCAGGATTATGAAAATGCACCTTTATTGATAAAAGTTTATATATATATATAAACAATTTTGATGTACATATAATTCTACTGCTTATTAAAGTCAGAAGCCTCTCTAAAGAAATTAGTATAGTTACTTATTTTTAATAAAGAATTAAATTTAGGCTGAATATTTGTTACCACGGGATATAAAGCAGCCTCAACATTTTTCAAAGCTAACTGATTTTAATTTTATAATCATCTATTATGAAATGCCATTCTGCATAAGAACTCAATGGAGAATGGCGGGAGGATATTCAGTGTCACTCAGAAACTGTTGGGATGTGCTGTTCTCTTCCCAAGCCAGACTTCATCCAGTGATTCCTTTATATAAAACTTGAATTAGCAACTCAAACAGCAATTTTAAAATCAAGCATTCCAACACGGTACAATCCAAAGATATACTAATTTAATGCTTACATGCTGAGGAATGACAACAGGAATATATTAAAAGCCTGTGTTTCCCATAATTAAACCATTATGCTTTCATAGGAGTGGAAAACTTTGCACACACAGTAAAAGCGCAGCAATTCGTAACAGACAACAGTCTTGGTTCTGAGCCAGGTGGGTTCGGGCAGTGCTCCCTGGCACCATCTGGCGTGATGCCCCACATGCTTCCAGTGCATGTATTGTGTATACAGTGAGGCTGCTGTGAAGCCCAGGTGTAGCGTAGAGAGCACTGCCAGAGATATCTCCAATTCATGACCTGCTTGATTGTGGGTGGCTGGCTGGTTGGTTGGTTTTTCCATACAGAGTTTCTCTGTCCTGGAACTCACTCTCTAGACCAGGCTGGTCTCTAACCTAGAGATCCACTTGGCTCTCTCTGCCCAGTGCTGGGATTAAAGGCTTGCACTACCACTGACCTACTTCCTTTAAATTAACTTTTGTTTGCTCCACATTCAGGAGATACTTCGTTGTTGTTTTTTTTTTAATTATTGAATATTTTCTTTATTTACATTTCAAATATTTTCCCCTTTCCAAGTCTCCCCTTTGGAGACCCCCTATCCCATACCTCCTCCCCTACCTCTATGAGGGTGCTCCCCTATCCACCCACTCCCATCCTTCCTTGATGACATTCTCCTACACTGTGACATCGAACACCCTCAGGCCCAAGGGCCTCTCCTCCCACTGATGTCCAGCAAGGTCATCCTCTACCACATATGTGGCCCGAGCCATGGGTCACTCCATGTGTACTCTTTGGTTGGTGGTCCAGTCCCTGGGAGCTCCAGGAGGTCTGTCCTGATGACACTGATGCTCCCTTCATGGGGCTGCAAACCCCCTCAGCTCCTTCAGTCCCTTCTCCAACTCCTCCATCAGGGACCTCCGTCTCAGTCCATATTGCCAATTATGTTGTGTTCCCATAACCAGTTAAGTGACTCCACGTGGGGTCTGGGATAGCTAATCTTTGTTGTCAACTTGACCACACCTGGGAACCGGAAGCCTCGGCTAAGAATTGCCTCGATCAGATTGGCCCAGGGCATGTTCTGGGGGCATTTTCTTGGTTGCTGCTATTTGACATAGAAAGCACCAGCTCTCTGCGGGCGGTGCCATCCCTAGGTGGACAGGCCAGGGCTCTACAAGAAAACTAAGCAAGCTGGAGGGAGCAAGCCCATAGGTAATATTCTGCTTCCGTTTCTGCTGCCAGGCTTCTGCCTCAGTTTCTCTCAGTGACAGACTAACCTCTCCTCCCTAAGTTGGTTTTGGTCAGTGCATTATTATAACAACAGAAAGCCAACTAAAACAGGGCCATGAACCCACAGTTTAAGAAACTAGAGGCTGAGGCTCGTGAGGTGCCTGGGCTCACTTCATCCTCATTCAACAAAGAAACCACACAGTTCAAGCCAAACTCTCCTTCCCGGGTAGTTACACTTCCCAGGTAACTGGTTTTTAAATGTATTACCTGTTAATTTAAAACAATTGCCTCCAACAGTGCACTATTTTTCAACTTGGTGAAAAACTGACTTTCGATCGATCCAGTCTATGCCGAACCGTGGTGACTAACAGGGAGGCTTTCTCTGTTTTCAGGCCTGGATATTTTACTTCTTTGATGTTTCCTGCCCAGGGCTTCCTATAAAAAACAGTGGGCTTCATGGGTTTTGTTTGTTAAAAAGAAAAACCATTAAAGGAAAATACGTTTAATGTTCTCTGTACTATTGGCAAGTTACAAAATGTCAAAAATCCACTGTGTGTGGCAATATTCTAGGATCCTACACTTGGTCTGTATCAAATACAAAATGTCTGCACTGCCTGCATATGTATGGTCCTGTGTATATGGTTATGTAGGTTCGTGTGCATGTGGAGGTCAGAGGACAGCCCAAGGTATCATTCCTCAGTCTCTCTCTACCTTGTTTTTTGAGACAATCTCTCTACCTAGACTGAAACTTGCCAACTTGATGAGGCTAGCTGACCATCAAAATCCCAGGATCTACCTGTCCCCATCGCCATACATAGCACTGGGGTTACAAACATGTCACAGTGCCTGGCTTATTTTTTAATGTGGGTTTGGGGGACCGAAATGGCAAGGCAAGTCCTTTGCCTCCGCACTCCCCAAAGCCTGTGACTTACACCTGTGTCTTTTCTCCTGACATAGATAACTGAGGTGAGTCCTCAGGTGCTTCCACAGTGCTACCAGGGCTTGGGTCATAGCTCAGTATTAAAACGCCTGCCTGGAGTGCTGGAGGCCATGGGCCCAGCTCCCAGCACTGCAAAAAGTAATTATATAAAGAGTGTATTCAGCTTCAACGTCACATTGTCACATTTCTGATGTAACATAACCTTTGAATTTCTTCCACAGAATAAGCCCTCCCACACTCTCTTAAGACAAGTTTAAACTACTGGTCATGTGATAAATTATTTTATATACATACTTGTTTTTATTTCAGATTACAGTAATATTGATTGTATCATAAAAGTACTTCTAATAATATCAATAATAACCATGATATGTAAAGAATATTTTTGACTCTCAATTTGACTCTAAATGAATTTGTAAGACAAAAAAAAATGTATCCCCAAAAGCTAAAACAACACATTGTCCTATAGTCTAAGTATCTCTGATACAAAAAGATTCAAATCTGAAATGCTCCAAACTGAAAACTTGTACTAACATTCCAAGTGGAAAGTTCCACACCCAACCTGTGCAAGAGGCCATAGCCAAAACGCAGGCTCCTAAGAACACAGAAAATCACCTCCATGCTGGGTGTAAAACACACACACGTGCGTGTGCCTAAGCTTCTGGCTGGGTGCCAGGAAATCTCACAGGAGACCGGAAAATGTGCAGAAACTCACAAAAGCAAAAAACTAAATCTAAACCGCGTCTTGTCCCAAGCATTTCAGATAAGTCATAACCAACCTATATTTAGTTTAGAGCATACAGAATATATGCCGCATAATTTTTATGCCTGTAACTATACACACATGTATTAAAGCCTGATATGTGCACAGACATATATTAGACTACTGGGGCTACCTGCACACTACAGAAATGAAATGAACTTTTAAATAATTAACTTTTAATGTTTAATTCTAAATCAATGGAGAGACTTTTTACAGATACATTTTACTATTAATCATTGTTATGGTTTAGATATTGCTTCAGTGTCCCTTCGCAAAGTAATAGCATTAGGGGCTGATGCTGACCTTAAGATGGCAGTCCTATGGGGATCTTCAGACCTGGGGAGTATGCCCTCCAGTAGGTACTAAAGCACTGCTCATGTGTCTCTACTTAGTTCTCCTTAGGGAATTGATATAAATTCCCCAGTCTGACTCCGCCCCATGCAGCCATTGACCCTATTTCTTTTCTACCGCTAAACCATTGTACTCAGCCCCTGCACACCTCCATGAGATAATGTGACAGTGCAGACACAGGAAGGGACTGCTCACACCTGTATTGATGTGTTTGAACTTCTTTTCTTATAAGGTTAGCCTGCCCTCAGGTGCTTCATTACAGCAGAAAAAAAAAAAAAAAAAAAAAAAAACCTGACTAATACAGCCACTTCACAAACAATGTCATGATCATGTGTAATCTGCCCTTTCAAACTTTACCGTCCTTTCTCTGTGGAAGGTACTAAAACCTTACCAATGTGTTATACAAGCTTTTCTATCGGATGTAAAACTTAATTACGGCGAAAACCATCTTGTGATGAGCACTCAGAATTATGCCGGTTTCGGCTTCATTGTTTTGATCCTATGTTGACAGCATACATTTTAAAAGATATGAGAATAACAATCATTTAAAAGCACAGTATTCACCAGGGAAGAAAGTATTCCGCCAAGAAGTCAATGAGCTGAACAACAGCAGCATAAGCGACTCTGCCAAGCTCACGTGGCCCCAGTGCTGTTTACCCTGATTTGTGCTGAAGAAAAAAAAAATAACATATTGATTGATTGAAAAGCCAGATGTGACCTTTACTTATGGGATCCCACAAAGTACCCTGTAAACTCCCAAACTGACAGCCACTGGTTAGGAAATGTTACCACCTTGTTGAGCCACTGTCTAAAAGTTTCTATTGTAACTGCATTTGTTTGTCGAGTTCACCCTTGGAGTCATCCTGGGATACACAGCGAAGAAACACGCACAGACATTGTACTTCATCCAAGACAGGATGCGCTTCTTATGAAAAGCCTCTGTCCGGCCAACCGTGGGCCGCATTGCTTTACTTGGAGAAATCGTTTGCCAACATCACCCTTATCTCGAGGTTGGTTTGTCCCGTTGCAGTTCTGAAGATCAGCCCCAGGTCCTTGTGCTTGTGAGGAAACTTGTCTACCTCTGAGCTGCATCTCCAGCCCTGATCCTTTCTGAATGCAGAGCTGTCTGTACGAAAGCAACTCTCTTCTTTGTTGACATTGCTTCTCAGCTCTGAGACCATGACTCTGAAACCAGACCTCAAGCCTTAGAGGAAAAGATGTTAAAATTAAGTTTAAAGACAACGGAGTCATATCAACAGTAGGCAGGCAAGGAAGAAAACATCAAAATGTTTTACAAGACATAAATGTTACTTTTCATTTGCTTGAACAGATTAAACAGCCTGTGAACGCTCTTAATTGGCTCTTTTTGGTTTCGTATCTAACTTACACTTCTTTATCAGATTAACAAGATCAAAGAGACTTCTTCAGGCGCTTTTCTCACCATTGATGTTTCTAAAACAGCGAAACACCTTTGCCAGGTTGCCATGGATTCAGTAAAGCTTAAAGAAAAAATTGAACAGCCCTGTTTTCCACTCCTTGTCAACAAACATCCCATAATCCCATCTTTGCTCTCTTCCTTATGTTTTGCATTTCCCAGTATTCTCCTGCTAATCTTTGCCTGTCACACTGGAGCAGGCAGTGCATTTTGCCGATGGAGTGGAACTTGCATAAACATACACAGCAAATCCAAGTTCGGTTCTGTGCATGTCACCACAGATGTCACACTAGCAATAGAAAAGTCACCGTCTCATAGCTGTAATGGTACTCAAGCGAGCTGCAGCCTCGTTGGAAGTGACTGAGACTGAGACAGCTCCTGCTCAAGGGTTTGTCCTGCTGGGATAGAAACTGTGGGTTCACCTGGGAGCAGTTCCAGGAGCTAAAAAAACATTCCGAGACAGACCCCAATCCTAATGAGGAGACTCTGGAGACCCTGGCTGATGCACTGAAACTGACAAAAAAAGACATTAATATTTGGTTCCCTTCTGGAAGGGATGAGATGAAGCTAAAGCAGATGTCCAAGGCCCACACATCTGAGCTGAAGTCTTATATAAGTCAAGGGACCATACTTTTAGGTCACACGTTGTAGGGAGCTATGGGTTAAAGTCTTACCCGAGAGTTAGTTTAATGTACCTCTGGTACCAGAACTGGGAAAGGCACACCACAGCATAGGGCCTGCTAAGCAGAGCCCCCTGAGGAGTCCTCCCAAAATAACCCTGAACTTCCTGGAGCTTTGAAAGCCTTGAAGACTCTCATACTCTCTTCTGGGTACTAAAGCAGAGATGGAATATTACAGGATTTCTAACTCCAGATTGTAGGCTCTTTCTGTTAATGTTTTTTTCAACTTCCTTGTTGGGGCAGGGGGCTGTTGGGTTTTATATCTATTGATTGCACATTAATAATAAACCTAGCTATTCCCAAAGTGGGAGACCAAAAGAAGCAGGGCCCTTGATGACAGTCCCTGTCACCCTCTGAGAAATGCTGATATGACCCCTCCAGATACTGATATGGGGCCTCCAGCTGTTGATATGGCGAAAGAATAGCCCAACTCTGCAATCTCTACCTAGTCAGCCAAGTATTCACAAGAGGAGAGCCTCACACAATGAGAAGTTTCCCACAGTCTGGGCAGCTATGGCCTTGGCATGTCAGGATATCCAGGGAAACAACCCATTAAACAGAGACCCATGGTACCCCATCCTGACAAGGTAAAATGCACAGTACATCCTAGGCCAGCTGAGCTCCAGCCAGCAACTGTGAGGCTCTGAAAGACTTTGTTTCCTGGGAGATGTCTCAGACCAAGAACTCCACCCCCCAACCCCCGCTTAAATATTTCACTGTGTTAACTGTGCTCATTAGGGATTTTCCACACAAGTATATGTCATAAGTTGAGGATACCCCTTCCTACACGTCCCCCTAGGTCCTCACTTTGACATCATAAACATACATACTTTGTAATTAGAAAATCTAGCTGCAAGAAATGAAAGAAAACATGACATTGGTCTTTCTAAAATTGGTTTCCTTTACTTAACAGGATTTTCCAGTCAGCTGGATCCATTTCCCACAAATGATGTTCCAGTCCTTCAGAATGAAAACAAACAAACATCTGCCTTGTGTATGTGGAGCACATTTCTCTATCTTCTACTTTGTTGCTGGACACCTAGGTTGGTTCCCCAATTCAGCCGCAGGAAGCACTGAGGTGTTGAGAGGCAAAATCTTTTAAGTTCAGGCTTCACTTTAAAGACCCTGACCTAAGTTTGAACTCAGGTAAACTAACAGGCTGGTACCTAGCATTAGTTTCCAAGTTGCCTCCCCCAACAAAACCCAAGCGTAGCTCCAGTCTCTAGGCTAATCCCCAACAAGAGCAGCATCTCTAAGTTACTACCCCAACAAACATGCATCCCCAGGTTGCAAACCCACCCCCTGCCTAACAACCACCCGTGCAGAGGAGAACAGAAATTAAGTTTATGATATGACTCTCAGCACCAGCCAATTATGTTAAAGGCCACAGCAACTTTCCAATTAGATGTTTGCACATGTTCTCCCTGTTTGCTGCTTATTATAAAGTCTTGCCCCGATAGATATTTGGGGCTCCACCACCACCAAAACTGTCCTGCATGATGGCAGTGCATTGGGGACAGGTGGGGGTGAGCTAGCTCGAATAGAATAAAGACTCTGCTGTGAGTTGTATCAGATTGGCTCCTATCTGTGTTTCGGGGGATCACTAACATTTCCCTGGTACTACGGTGCAAGCCTCATCAGTTCCATGTGTTGATTTCCAGTTCTTTGGGAAAACACTTCAGAATGGGACAGCTAGGTCATGGTGAGTTCTGTCTCGCATCTTTTGAGACACCTCTGTAAGACAGTCATAGTGTCTGGACCAGCTGACCTTCCCACCAGCAATGTATATGGGCTCCCTTAAGAACTAACCCTCACTGTTATTTGACAGTGTAGTTGTCTTTTCAAACTTCACTTGCTCTAGCTCAGAAAATGTGCCCGTGAGAAAGGATGGAAGTCTCTGATGTGGGGAGAGGACCAGAAACTGTGGGTGCCGATCCACCTTCTCCCATGAGAGCAGAACAGAAGGTGTGAGGGACGCGCAGTCCAAGGAAACTCCAGGTCTCCTTGTGCTCTTGAAAATTTGGCTTTACAAAGTTCAAATTCCTTTATTGTCACAGAATTAGCCAAGTTCTGAGACAGTAGCCTTAGCAGGCTACTTCACAAACAAACGGGCAAAGAGTGGGACGTGAATGTTTCAGGGGTCCTACCAGACAAGGTTAAACACACACGTTTTCTAGACTGAATTATGGAAGCTTACAACTAAATGTATCAATCTGAAATAAAATATAATAAACACTCAAAGTTCTTGTTGCTGCATTACTTGGTTGGATTTTACAGCTGTCTACCAAGTGTGCCTAACTGAGATGCCAGAAGATGATGGCCTGTCACTGCACACCTCTTCTCAGGTCCTCCAGCAGAGCCATCGTGCCAGTAGCTTGAAACAAAAATAGCAGGAGGCTTTACACCATGAGAACCAGCAAATTCCAGTGGTAAGAGTTTTATTTCTTTTCAGTATCCAGGCTTTAAAAAGAGATTGGTGAAACCCCTAATAATGCCAAATACAAAAGGATAATGTGGATTTTTGAAAACACAAGTTGTTTTTTGGTTTTTTTTTGTTTTTTTTTTTAAGTTGTGTGGTCGATGTGTGGCCAAGTTTTCCAAATAGCACAAGATTTTTAATTTTTTCCAATACTTGAAAATTATGATTTGATTTCAGCAAAGGTGCTACTTTGCAACAAATGGGTGAAGTTCTACGTACACAGGACTTAAGATGAACATGTTTCTGACTAACAACAGAGCACTTTGTCTAGCATGTTCTAGACCCTGTGCCCAATTCATGACTCTACAAAAACTCAAAACAGTACAATGAAAACACATATGCACTAATCTAAATAATTATTAACAAGTTCTGTATTTCCTGAAGAGTTCAACTTTAAAGCTACATGTGAAATTTGTATATACAAATATGTATACATTCCTTTATTTTACCTGAACCATTTCAAAGTTAAAGGTAGACATTGTATCACCCTCCCCTGCTGACTTTAGCCTGTAACATGACTATAACATGTAGCATGACTGTAGCATGTAGCATGACTGTAGCATGTAGCATGACTGTAGCATGACTTAGCGTGTAGCATGGCTGTAGCATGTAGCATGGCTGTAGCATGTAGCATGGCTGTAGCATGAATATCCTAGAGTTAGTTTCATATAGGACTTATACAGCTACCATGTTCAGAGAATTTACAATTTCTAAATAGTGTTAAATAACTTATTTCCATTTTTCCTATTATCTCCAATGATACGGCTTTCACCATTGCTGGTAATGATGATGACAGTGATGGTGGTGAAGGTGATGTCAGATCAACCCAAATTCAATCAAGGGTTGATTTAAGTATCAACCTTGAATTCTGTCAACTCCATCAGTGACCTCAGGTCAGGATCCCTGGTGACTCCCACACCAGGCCACTTGCCCGGCTGTACAAAGCTGTCTGACTTGGCTGAACACCGACTTCTCGACTTTCCTCACTAAGCTCCAAGACACTCTGAGTGCAGCTTTCCTCTCAGCAACGCTGCCAGTCCTTACCGACCCCCAGCGACTTAACAGCGCCATCCTTGTCTCCTTCCCTCTACACCCCATTAATAATCTCAGGCAGTCTCCTGGATTTGCAATATGCTGACGACTCCCATTTTCATATCACTGAACAATCATCCTCACTTAAACTTCGAACTCATAGATACAATTATTTTCTGAACCCAGGATTTCAGTATCAAGTTGAGAAAGAAAGAACATACTTTTTCTCATAATTTCAACAGGGAGAGCTAAACTTCTTACTTTTCATGTGTATTTGTCTTTGCACTGATTCAAGGAAAAAACAAAAAACTTCTCATGAGGCTGTGAGATGTCTACAAATTAAAGTCTCTGGACAGACTATCAGTTTTCAATCCATGGAACCCACAAAGGGAAAAGGGAGAACCAACTCCTACAGGATGTCCTCTGACCGTCACAAAAATGCCTTCATACACAACACACACACACACACACACACACACACACACACACACACAAATAAATAAATAAATCACTGTCATTTTTTTAAAAAGAAAATTTCTCATAGCAAAAGAAAACTCAATACACACATATGTATGATATATATATACATATATATATATATATATATATACATATATATATATATATATATATATATATATACACTAAGTGAGGTTATTTTGAAATTATATAACCAGTAAAGTTCATGTAAAGGGATAAATGCCAAAATGACACGAGAATGGAGGCACGGACTTCCTAGACCATGTGTTCAACTTAAAATTCTAGAAACTTCAGGTTCTTCCAATCAACCCATGGACCCTTCGCATCCAGTATACAGAGGAGAATGGGTTAGCATCCAGGCCACACGGCCATCTCCCTGAGCACATTCCTTGGCACAAACTAACTCTGCTATTCAAACATATCAGAGAGTCTGGATCCTCATGAGAATATCGGTCTAGGGTTGGTTACATCTGTGGAGCCTGTGTTTCAGTTCCAGAATACATTCAGAGTCCAATGATTTCAGACATTCCCCATCCCGGAACTCTGAGTTACTACCATCCATGACTACATGCTAGCCCCACAGAGCATAGAAATGTTATACATTAGGTGGTCTTCCCAAAGCGCTTATATCCATTACTTCTACCTCCAAGATCCCTCTAGGAAACGTAAGAGAAACCCACAATCACATTCCTATCATCACCTAAAAAAGAAATCACTTTCTACATTGCTCATGTTCCCCTGATCTCTTTTTCGCTGTTTTCCACTTAATGGGCCATTCCCCCCACATTCTGCCTGAAGCTCTGTTCCGTGGGAAGTAATCATGAGCAAGCCAAGTGCTGAAAACTTTCAGGATGTCATATAGTGCACTGGGGCCTGATGCTTTCTTCTTCCTCCGTTCACTCAAGACAAAAGAGGTAGGAGTCAGAGTATCACCGGGCTACAGTGGCAGGTATGCAGCCTACCCAGAATGAGCTCATTTCCTGTGGTGGCAGAGGTGGGAGTTGAAGAGCTGAATTTCTTAAATGACATCATTGCATTGTGGTGGAGAAGTCTCTGAGATCATAGATTCCACTGGAGCCCCACAAACACAAAAGGAATCAACTCCTGTGAAAAGACAAAAGAGCCAGAGCTGCACCTGGACTCCACGGGGTCCTAAAAAAAAAGGAATTGCATCATAGCACTAACTCAATGAAGAAACAGTCAATCATTCATCTAGTCATCATAGAGTCTGACACATCTTAGGAAGCACTTGGTGTGATGGTTTGAATGAAAATGGCCCCCATAGACTCATAGAGAGTGGCATTATTGTTGGAAAAAGTGTATCACAGGAGATGGGCTCAGAAGCTCAAGCCAGGTCTAGTGGCACTCTCTCTGTTGCCTTCCAGTTCAGAGGTAGGACTCTCAGCTACTTCTCTAGCACTATGTCTGCTTGTGTGCTGCCATGCTTCCTGCCATGACAATAAGAGACTAAACCTCGGAGCCTGTAAGCCTGCCTCAATTAAATGTTTTTCTTTATGAGAGTTACTGTAGCCATGTTGTCTATTCACAGCAATAAAATCCTAACTAAGACAAGTGGATATGAAGATAAATGAGAACCAGCCTGTGCAGAGCGATGACTCTGCTGTATTAAACCAATACTGCTCTTACAGAAGACCCAAGTTTAGTTTCCAGCACCCACATTAGGTGGAAGCTCGCAATTGTCTGTAACTTGGCTCAAGGGATCCAATGTCTTCTGGCCTCCATGGGTGCCTACACTTAGATGGACATTTCTATACACACACACATGTATACAATTTTAAAACAAGTAACAATAAAAACCAAAATAACATTGAAAATGAACCAGTCATAACAATGAATTTCCCTCTTCAAGTGCAGTTAATTCTAACATTTACTGTCAGGTTTTTTGGTTGGTTGGTTGGTTGGTTGGTTTTTGTTTGTTTGTTTGTTTTTGTTTCTGTTTTTGTTTGTTTGTGTAGTGGCTATTCCTGGTTGTCAACTTGACAATATTTGGAATGAACTACAATCCGGAATTGGAAGGCTCACCAGTGACCCTTATCTGGAGGCTTGGAGATCCTTATCTGGATCTTGGTTTGAAGATCTTGAGCCATAGTGGCTATGGATTCCAGAAGATTGAATCTCCGAGTTTAAGGAACACACCCTTAATCTGGGCTACGCCTTTCATCTGGGATTAAAGGTGTGGTGGAACACACCTTTAATCTGGGCTCCACCTTCTGCTGGAGACAATATAAGGACATTGGAAGAAGGGAGTCTAGCTCTTGCTCTTGCTCCTTCGCCTGCTTGCTGCGTGAGACTGAGTAACTGCTAGATCCTTGGACTTCCATTCACAGCTGCGACTGAACCATTGTTGGGAATTGGGCTGCCGACTGTAAGTCATCAATAAATTCCTTTACTATTTAGAAATTATCCATAAGTTCTGTGACTCTAGAGAACCCTGACTAATACAGAAGTTGGTACCAGGAGTGGTTCTAGAGTAACAGAAGTACAAGGATGAATCTTTTAAAATACTGGAATTGGCTTGTTGATCCACCAGCACTTTCAACTATTGAAACCTCTCCAGATTCTCTCCCTCCTGGGAGCTCAGAGAATTTTGAAGACCCATGGTTGAAACTATATTCCGAACTTAAAGAAGCTAATGCCCTTGATTTTCTTAATGAATTAGGTGATTCAGTGCACAAAGCTTTCTACAAGATGGGGAAAAAATCGAAAAATGATTTTACTGGCTGGCTGCTCTTAGTATCTGTGGAAAAAATGATGAATGAAAGGAAGGAGTTGTGTGATAAAATCGAAAGGCTCCAGACACAAGTAAACGATCTAAAAGTTGCTAAGTGTGTCCTTGAGGAGAATCTTCTCTCTTGTAGCAATAGAGCTCAAGTTGCAGAAAATCAAACAGAAACTCTCATTGTAAGGTTGGCTGAACTACAGCGAAAATTCAAGTCTCAGCCTCAGAGTGTGTCGACAGTTAAAGTAAGGGCTCTAATTGGCAAAGAATGGGATCCTACAACATGGGACGGGGATGTGTGGGAAGACCATGTTGAAGCTGAGAATTTTGAATCTTCAGATTCTCAAGGGTTTGCCCCACCTGAGGAAGTAGTACCCTCAGCCCCACCCCTTGAAATAATGCCTTCCCCACATGAGGAAATTAATTTTGCAGAGTCTGCTCACGGCCCACCAATAGTTTCTTCTAGACCTGTAACCAGACTCAAAGCAAAACAGGCTCCTAGAGGGGAGGTAGAAAGTGTAGTCCATGAGGAAATTCGCTACACTACTAAGGAGCTTAATGAGTTTGCTAATTCATTCAAGCAGAAACCTGGTGAATATGTGTGGGAATGGATTTTAAGGGTGTGGGATAAGGGTGGAAGGAACATAAGACTAGAGCAGGCTGAGTTTATTGACATGGGTCCTCTGAGTAGAGATTCTAGGTTTAATACGGAAGCTCGCATAGTTAAAAAAGGTGTCAAAAGTTTGTTTGAATGGTTGGCTGAGGTGTTTATCAAAAGATGGCCTACTGGAAATGACTTGGAGATGCCTGATATTCCGTGGCTTAGTGTTGATGAAGGGATTTTAAGACTTAGGGAAATTGCAATGCTAGAGTGGATATATTGTGTAAAGCATAATTGTCCACAATGGGAAGGTCCAGAAGATATGCCTTTCACTAGCTCTATAAGACGCAAATTGGTGAGAGGGGCACCAGCACATTTGAAGGGTTTTGTTCTTTCCCTTTTCCTTGTGCCAGATCTTAGCATTGGAGATGCTTCTGCTCAATTAGATGAATTAAATTCACTGGGTTTAGTTGGATTCCGAGGTAACAAGGGCCAGGTGGCAGCATTGAATCGCCGGAGACAAGGTGATTCTAGTTATTATAATGGACAGCGTAGACAAAAGAATGTTTATAATAACATACCCAGTAATGGTCAGCACAGGAGAGGTGAAATTTATAATGGCATGACTCGGTTGGACCTTTGGTACTGGCTAACCAATCATGGTGTTTCCAGGAATGAAATACATAGGAAGCCTACTGCATATTTGTTTGATCTGTATAAGCAGAAAAATTCTCAAACAAATGAAAGAAAGGCTACATTAGATCGTGGTAAACAGCCAAATGAAAGAAAGGCTACATTAGATCGTGGTAAACAGCAATCTCGGCCAGTGAATCAATTTCCAGACTTGAGACAGTTTGCAGATCCAGAACCCCTTGAATGAAGGGGTGGCCAGGTTCCGCTGAGGAAGGATCTTGATAAGACACTCAAAGGTTTTGCTGTTACCCTTTCTCCAGTTCTTCCCCAGAGGGACCTACGGCCTTTTACAAGGGTAACTGTACACTGGGGAAAAGGAAATAATCAGACTTTTCGGGGTCTGCTGGATACTGGTTCTGAGTTGACACTGATCCCAGGGGATCCCAAGAAACATTGTGGCCCTCCAGTTAAAGTAGGGGCTTATGGAGGGCAGGTAATTAATGGAGTTTTGACTGATGTCCGACTCACAGTAGGTCCAGTAGGTCCCCGGACACATCCTGTGGTGATTTCCCCAGTTCCAGAATGTATAATTGGGATAGATATACTCAGAAATTGGCAGAATTCTCATATTGGTTCCCTGAACTGTAGAGTGAGGGCTATTATGGTTGGAAAGGCCAAATGGAAGCCTTTAGAGTTGCCTCTGCCAAAGAAAATAGTGAATCAAAAACAGTATCGTATTCCTGGAGGAATTGCAGAAATTACTCCCACTATCAAGGACTTGAAAGATGCAGGGGTGGTGGTTCCCACCACATCTCCATTTAACTCTCCTATCTGGCCAGTGCAGAAAACAGATGGATCATGGAGAATGACAGTTGATTACCGAAAACTAAATCAGGTGGTAACTCCAATTGCAGCTGCTGTACCAGATGTAGTTTCCTTACTTGAGCAAATTAACACATCTCCTGGCACCTGGTATGCGGCTATTGATCTGGCAAATGCCTTCTTCTCAGTACCTGTCCATAAGGACCACCAGAAGCAATTTGCTTTCAGTTGGCAAGGCCAACAGTATACCTTCACAGTTTTGCCTCAAGGATATATTAACTCTCCTGCCCTGTGTCATAATTTAGTTAGAAGGGATCTTGATCGTTTGGATCTTCCACAAAATATCACATTGGTGCACTATATTGATGACATTATGCTGATTGGACCAAGTGAGCAGGAAGTAGCAACCACTTTGGACTCATTGGTAACACATATGCGTATCAGAGGATGGGAAATAAATCCAACCAAAATTCAAGGACCATCTACCTCAGTGAAATTCTTAGGAGTCCAGTGGTGTGGGGCATGCAGAGATATTCCTTCTAAGGTGAAAGATAAGTTATTGCACCTGGCCCCTCCTACAACCAAGAAAGAAGCACAACGTTTAGTGGGTCTATTTGGATTCTGGAGACAACACATCCCTCACTTGGGTGTGTTACTTAGGCCTATTTACCAAGTGACTCGGAAAGCTGCTAGCTTTGTGTGGGGCCTGGAACAGGAGAAGGCCCTTCAACAGGTCCAGGCTGCTGTGCAGGCTGCTCTACCACTTGGACCATATGACCCAGCAGATCCGATGGTACTTGAGGTGTCTGTGGCTGATAGAGATGCTGTTTGGAGCCTCTGGCAGGCCCCTGTAGGTGAATCACAGAAAAGGCCTTTGGGATTTTGGAGCAAAGCTCTACCATCATCTGCAGACAACTATTCTCCCTTTGAAAAACAGCTCTTGGCCTGCTATTGGGCCTTAGTGGAAACTGAACGTCTGACAATAGGACACCAAGTCACTATGCGACCTGAACTACCCATCATGAGCTGGGTACTATCAGACCCTGCAAGTCATAAAGTGGGACGTGCACAGCAGCAGTCTATTATCAAATGGAAGTGGTATATACGTGATCGGGCCAGAGCAGGTCCTGAAGGCACAAGCAAGTTACATGAAGAAGTTGCTCAAATGCCTATGGTTTCTACTCCTGTTACAATGCCATCTGCTGCCAAGCATGCACCTATAGCCTCATGGGGTGTTCCCTATGATCAACTGACCGAAGAGGAGAAGACTAGAGCCTGGTTTACTGATGGCTCTGCATGTTATGCAGGCACCACCCAGAAGTGGACAGCTGCAGCATTACAACCCCTTTCTGGGACAACCTTGAAAGACACAGGTGAAGGGAAATCTTCACAGTGGGCAGAACTTCGGGCAGTACACATGGTATTACAGTTTGTTTGCAAGAAGAAATGGCCAGATGTACGATTATACACTGACTCATGGGCTGTAGCCAATGGATTGGCTGGATGGTCAGGGACTTGGAAAGATCACAATTGGAAAATTGGTGAGAAAGACATCTGGGGAAGAAGTATGTGGATAGATCTCTCCAAATGGGCAAAGGATGTGAAGATATTTGTGTCCCATGTAAATGCTCACCAAAAGGTGACTTCAGCTGAGGAGGAGTTCAATAATCAAGTGGATAAGATGACCCGTTCTGTGGACAATCAGCCTCTCTCCCCAGCCATCCCTGTCATTGCTCAATGGGCACATGAACAAAGTGGCCATGGTGGTCGAGATGGAGGTTATGCTTGGGCTCAGCAACATGGGCTTCCACTCACCAAGGCTGACCTGGCTACAGCTGCTGCTGATTGCCAGATCTGCCAACAGCAGAAACCAACACTGAGCCCCAGATATGGCACCATTCCTCGAGGTGACCAGCCAGCAACCTGGTGGCAGGTTGACTACATTGGACCACTTCCTTCGTGGAAAGGACAGCGTTTTGTTCTTACTGGAGTAGATACTTATTCTGGTTATGGATTTGCCTTTCCTGCACGTAATGCCTCTGCTAAAACCACCATTCACGGACTGACAGAATGCCTCATCTATCGTCATGGTATTCCACACAGTATTGCTTCTGACCAAGGAACTCATTTCACAGCCAGAGAAGTATGACAGTGGGCTCACGATCATGGAATTCACTGGTCTTACCACATTCCCCATCATCCTGAAGCAGCTGGGCTGATAGAAAGATGGAATGGCCTTTTGAAGACGCAGTTACAGCGCCAATTAGGTGGTAACAGCTTGGAAGGCTGGGGCAGAGTTCTTCAGAAGGCAGTATATGCTTTGAATCAGCGCTCGATATATGGTACAGTTTCACCCATAGCCAGGATTCATGGGTCCAGGAATCAAGGGGTGGAAAACGGAATAGTTCCACTTACTATCACTCCTAGTGACCCTCTAGGAAAATTTTTGCTTCCTGTCCCCATAACTCTAGGTTCTGCTGGCCTAGAAGTTTTGGCTCCAGAGAAGGGAGTGCTCCTACCAGGAGCTACAACAAACATTCCATTGAACTGGAAGCTCAGACTTCCCCCTGGTCATTTTGGGCTTCTAATGCCCTTAAACCAACAGGCTAAAAAAGGAATAACAGTGTTAGGAGGGGTGATAGATCCAGATTACCATGGGGAAATTGGATTACCTCTTCACAATGGTGGTAAGCAAGATTATGTCTGGAGTGTAGGAGATCCCTTAGGGCGTCTCTTAGTACTACCATGTCCTGTGATTAAAGTCAATGGGAAACTACAACAGCCTAATCCAAGCAGGATGACAAAGGACGCAGACCCATCAGGAATGAAGGTATGGGTCAATCCTCCAGGAAAAGAGCCAAGACCTGCTGAGGTGCTGGCTGAAGGAGAAGGAAATACAGAATGGGTAGTAGAGGAAGGTAGTTATAAATACCAATTAAGGCCACGTAACCAGTTGCAGAAACGAGGATTATAAAGTAATATGAATGCCCATTGTAAATTTACTAATGCGTTAGCGATTGTACGAGGGATAGTTATATCATGTTAGGCATATTTACAACCTTGTTATTGTTTCATGTGAACATGAGATATTATTTGTGTCAAGTTGACAAGGGGTGGATTGTAGTGGCTATTCCTGGTTGTCAACTTGACAATATTTGGAATGAACTACAATCCGGAATTGGAAGGCTCACCAGTGACCCTTATCTGGAGGCTTGGAGATCCTTATCTGGATCTTGGTTTGAAGATCTTGAGCCATAGTGGCTATGGATTCCAGAAGATTGAATCTCCGAGTTTAAGGAACACACCCTTAATCTGGGCTACGCCTTTCATCTGGGATTAAAGGTGTGGTGGAACACACCTTTAATCTGGGCTCCACCTTCTGCTGGAGACAATATAAGGACATTGGAAGAAGGGAGTCTAGCTCTTGCTCTTGCTCCTTCGCCTGCTTGCTGCGTGAGACTGAGTAACTGCTAGATCCTTGGACTTCCATTCACAGCTGCGACTGAACCATTGTTGGGAATTGGGCTGCCGACTGTAAGTCATCAATAAATTCCTTTACTATTTAGAAATTATCCATAAGTTCTGTGACTCTAGAGAACCCTGACTAATACAGTTTGTTAAGATAAAAATCTTTGGTGGGAATAATGACAGTAAATCTACTCTTAAAATCCATTGGCTGGAGCATATATTTATGTCTGAATAACACATAGATTCCTCACAGGAAGTGGATCAGTTCCCAGGCAGAGGAGCCCTGGGTTAAATGGACGAACAACAAAGGGCAGCACAGGAGAGATAATTTCCTCTCGCTCCGCACAGGCAGGATCTGTGTCTTATACTAAAGTTGGCCTATTGTCCACAGAACTCAAACACCCAACACCTGGCCTGAGGCCCAAACTCCACGCATGTGATCACTCTTCCCTGTCTCTGTGATGTTACAGAGAACCATCGAGTCATCCTCTCGCCTGCTCCTCGCAGGTGATATGAACATCATTAACAGCGGAGTGAGTTAGGGCCTAGTGATGGGGAGTTTGCAAAATATACAAGTACGTATACAAGATGGCAGAGTCCAAGAGGCAGTGACTCCTCCTCAGACTTAGACATAATCCTTCCCTCTCCAATCCCCTATAATAAAGGTTTTATCTGATTCCATAAGATGTGTTTCGAACTAAGTTTTGTTAAATCATATCAGTACCCTTGCCACCCGCTTGTGATTTATTTTAAAGATAGTTTTCCACGTGAGAGACCAGAGTTCAGAAAGATGGATCCCTTGTCCACAGGCACGGGGCTTGGGAAGGACTCAATCTGGAACTAAATTTGAACTTTTCCTAATTCTAAAGCCCATGTGCCTGACTCCACGTCACATGCCTCACATAATAGGTGTGATTTGCGGGAAATCATGGAGCCTTCTTTTTCTCTGCTCACCTCTCAGACAGAGTCTAATGAACCTTCCTCTATTTGAGGAACCTGCCTATCCACCTCTCCTCCCGCACCTGTCACAGCTGTGCTTCGAGGTGCAGATCTGCTCCTTCGATTGTACTAAGAATGATGCTGAATCTCCAAGAACAGACTGGAGACAGAGCTGGAATCTGAACCGAGGATTCTAGCCATTTCCACTCATCTACTCTATTATGTATACATATTAGCCAAGGAAAAAAATAAATAATTGCTATTAAAATCATCCACCAGTCACAAACAAGCATCACAATGTATTGCTGTTGTGATTATTACTATTATTACCATTGTAATCTGGGACATCAGACATGGATCTGAAAAATACCAAACAGTTTAGCTAAAACAGAAAAGAAACTAGAGTTGGGTCTTCTAGTTTCCTTTCTGCTCATCTGAAGAAAACAAATACTTGGCAAAACCCAGCTTGGTTAAAAGGGTGGCATTATAGCTCACAGTGTCAGGTTATAGTCCATTGTATCAGCTGAGGCCTGAACCAGCTGCTCACACCACAGTCAAGTGTAGAGATACATGGATGTTGGTACCAGGGGATGGTACCACCAACTTTCCAGCTGGGAATTCCCACATCAGTCAGGGCAATCAAGACAATCTCCTATAGACATCCCCATAAGCCAAGCTCATCTAAACACTCCCCTACTGAAACTCACTCTCAAACTGAACATCACAGGTCTTTCTCCCAAGTTCTAAGCTTAGTCCAGTCTCCTATTTACTTCCACCTATGGCACGATTATCTTTGATTTACTGATATCTTGCTTCCCTAGGCAATAAAAATATATGCTCCCTAACTGCCATTTATAAGGATTGAGTAAATTCACTCAGTAGAGGATGTTTCTCCTTCCTTCTTCCCAACACTTCCATTATAGCGTTATGCCCTGGCTTCCATGATTATAAGGAGTCCCTGTGTCATTTCCAACTCGAAAGCAAAGCAACATTTAGAAAGTTCAAGTCCATTCTCAGTGTCTACTTAGGGGACATGGATTACAATAAGCTGTGCATAAACTTGTATCACGGTATGCAAGTCACTCTCAGACAATGCTATGGTAACCATCACAGAGACAAAGAACATTGCTCCGTCACACCGTCATCCTTTCTGCACACATCCTGCCCACTCCTTTCACAATGCAGAACACTGACAACCGACAACCGAGTGCACTGGGGCATGAGTGTTCCACGCCATCTTCCTAACAACCCAGGCTGTCATGACGCTTCCAGGAATTGTACGGTCCATCAACTGAGGCTCTTGGAGCAGATTAAAAAGAGTTCTCAGGAGTAGTTTTTCCCATGGGAGTGTGTCATTCAACGGATGTCTAATGGATGCCAGACTTATCAGGATACTTCCAACTCCACGTGTGATAAGAGGTGTCTGCAGAATAAAAATCTCGTCTTTCTTCTCTTTAACACAAACAACTCAAATCTTACCACTCCCAGCCACAAGGACATTAGCCTCTACTGCTTGCCAGCAGGTCTCTTAGTTAAGCTTGTACACTGTGTCCAGTACCTGGCATAACCCAGATCAACCATACTCCTTGTTGTAGGGAATGCCTTCATGGGCATCTGTCTTCCTCCAATACAATTATTCAGGTTTTACACCCATTTCTGAGATAATGAAATCCTATACTCACAGTAGCCTGTCTGCATACTGATGTGCTCCGGGTAGTCTGACCAGGGTGAGGCGACTCCATCACAGCTCTAAGGATGACTCTCAAACTCCAGGCAGTTTTGAAGAACATCAGGCCCTTTCTGTTTCCTTTTCTCCTGTGGGAAAAAGCTACACATCCTTATGGCACAAGAAAAGTCCGTTTCTCTCTCCTCACGGATCCATATCCCTTAGTTCTTGGTTTGCTTGAGGGCCTGCTTTGTTCATTTACAAATCTGCTTCTATATACCATGAGTTCCCCCATGAGAAGACCCAGGGCCACATGTATCTGACCACACATTTCCATCATCAAGCCCAATGTTGGAGGCCCCAAATTCTTCAAATGAATTAATGTTTAATCTGCTAATAATGAATCTGACTCTGGGACTTCATTCTTCTTGTTTTAATGTGGCCAGTAAAGTAAAATATGAAAACCAACTACGTACTTTAGGCCGTGAGTTCATAGAATTGGCGCTGCCTGTGCTTCTTACTGTCCAAATACCTCTGTCTCATGGGCAGTGGACACAACCATGGTTCTAGAAGAAAGATCAGAAGTGAAATGCCACTTTGACTGGTCTAGAGTTCATGGTATGGTTTCTCGAACCTCTGCTTGAGGACAGCTGTGGATAAACCCCACTAGGACTCAGGAAAGCCCCCTGCGTCTCCCCTTTAGCCTAGCATAGATGCCCTGAGTCACTGGCTCATGGAAAATCCTTTTCTCCATCAGAATGTGCTGACCAAAGCCTGTATCTTGGCAGTGATGGTTCTCTATGCTTGACAACCCCCTCTTCCAACAATGGTGCTCACTCATTCCCAGTACTGTCACATGAAGATGATCAATCAGCCCTGGGCTCACTGGGCTATGAAAACTCAGCTTGGCATGAAGAACACCTCACTCTTCCAATTCCCAGTCACACGCCTATTCGGCTGCCAAGCCTCTCCCTCTGTCTTTTTATTTATTCATCACCTCCTTCCCATTCTCTCTTCTCTGTGACCCTTTGCAAGAGGTTCGGAGTCAGAACCAAGGGAAAAGGATAAAAGAGTCCACACAAGCATTTTGTAATCACTCAGAAGTTGACAACTTTGGTCTTTAACCATCTTCCAAAAGGAAAACCTGTCACTTGGTAAAGAGCAAGTGTGGACATTGATAATAATAATAATAATAATAATAATAATAATAATAATAATAATGAAAGGAATTTGTAAGTAAAATAAAAATCAAGAAGAAAACATAACAATTATGATTGTAACAGGTCAATTTGCTAGAAATGCCTCAAAAGTATCAAAAACCAAGCTGGAATTTTCAGGAAAAAAAAAAACAACAAGAAATGAAAAAGATTCATCTTTAAGAAATCAAGATAATAGAGGGTGCCTTGAATTGTAGAAACCATAATGACAGTCTCTACTTACTCCAGAAAGTGTTTTAGTTCATATGAAAGAAACATCTAAAGGTAGAGTACAGAAACAATGTTGATTAACTGATATAAGTCTACACTGCACAGAGACTTCAAGAGATGTAAGAGGCTTAGTTTAAGAAAACACCCAGTGTCAGATCCCACAAAGGCACAAAAGAGTGCTCTATAAAGATAACGGTGGCCCTTTCATCTTTGATCTGTCTCACGTGGGAGAATATGACTTACACGTACAACCACAATGAACTCTTTATGACTGAGTCCCAGAAGTCGCTACATGCAAGCCTGAAAAGACACAGACCTCCACGTGTGGGAGCTTGCCCTGTAAAACTTGCAGCATGAAAGAGCAGGACATAATGTGTCTAAGCAGTCAAAGCTCCTTCCTAACCTCTATCTAAACACACACTTGCGTGCACATATACACAACACACACACACACACACACACACACACAGCAGGGATAGCTGCTTCCTCATCTTGTTCCTCACAAATTTCACTTCCATATCCCAAATTTCTTTATCTCAAGTTTCTTCTTCAGCATTATTTCATATTGTGGAGTTAAGATCAGGGTATTCCACTAATAGAAACCCTCCAAATGATAAAGAGTCGACAAGTTCAGGCAAAGGCTCTATGTACAACGGTCCTACTTTCACTAACCCCATAGCTGCTGACTGCTTCTTTAGAAATAAATTTTTATCTTTGGCATTGAAAGAAGAATAATGGAAGAGATGGGAAAGGTGTGCCTCCAAAGTTCAGAGCCCTGTGGTACAGATAGCGTACAGCATTCACGTCACCCACTCAATTCTGAGAAGAAAGTTCCAATGTCCCCTCGTTCCCTTTCTACAAGTAAAGAAACTAAGGCTTGACAGGGGTGTAGGGGAGAAAACTGAAAAGTTTATCACTGGTTTCAATGCAGAATAAACATAAATGAAATCATGGTGAGGATATAACAACGCTGACTGTCCCTACTGGATACAACAGGAGTAGAAGAACCATGAAGCCTGTGGTATGGGGACTGACAGCACACCATGGAAACCAACACCCAGGTGAGCCACAAGTACCGAGGAAGCACTGGGGTCACCACGGCAAGTGTCTGCTTAGCGCTGGACATGGGTGTGGGTCACAAACAGCCAAGAGGCTCTAACGATAGGAGAGGAAGTCAAAAAAGCCTTTGAACTAGTCAAGTGGATGATACAGCTTTGATAAAGAGCAGGAATGGTCTCTAAAGTGCATGCCGGCTTTCAGGCTGTTATCAACAACTGATAGGCCATAGAGGTCAGAGAAGAAAGAAAGCAGGCTCAGCGTGAGAAAGGGACGGGGTGGGGCAAGAGGGAAATGGATGCAGAAGGTTCCCCTCTTTGTCTTTATTGCTCTGTGAACCATGCGTATTTATACTTCACTGTCCTCCGCTGCACTGTGTATGGCTCAAATGAGAATGCTAAACAATCACTCCTTTGAGACCTAACAGACCTCCTCTGCAGCCATTCAAAAAGGGAAGGGCTTGGTCAATCAAATGTTGGGTTGTTATATAATGCCATGATAGCTGTTTTTTAAAAAAGAAAGAAAGAAAAGGAAGACTTGGTTATTTTAGGAAAGGGTTAATTGGCCCCTAATAACCCTATAAATCAAGTAATGCTATTACTGCATACTGAAGGAGATTCTGCAAAAATTAGTATAGTAGCACAGAGCCCTTCAAATCACAAAGATAATTCACGTGGGAAACCATGGGGGCTCTAACCAGAAATAAAGAACTAAACTTTAGGTTAGGGACCTGGGAGTCATTTATCTGTTGTCACCTATCTTAAAGACTCAAGTTCCAGGGTTCTCCAACATTGAAAATAATAACTTAATTTAGTTTAATTTAATTAATTTAAAAATAATAATTTCATTCTTTCATCATGTAGATAAACACAATAATAACAGGCCTAGACAACATTGGAACAACTCCTGAATACCTTTGTCCACGTGACTCTCCTATTTGGTGAGAAACATTTAGTGGCTATCAAAATAACCAATTAGAAATTAAAACAACCAAATCTTTGGAGTCCATTTCTCTATTGTTCCTTGTGCATCCATTTAAAAAAGAGAGAGAGAGAGATGATTTATTTTATATTTTCTTCTGTTTGAAATGAAAAAGGGTACTAGGTCAAACGTGATGCTGATACTGATGTGAACCATTTGCCCATATCTGTGACATAAACACTCCCAACATTGTCAAACACACACACGCACGCACGCACGCACGCACGCACGCACGCACGCACGCACATGCAAATGCACATGCACATGCTATGTGCAGAGACAGACAGACAGAAACAGAAGACAGAGAGAGAGAAAGAGAGACAGAGACAGAGAGAGGTTCGTTGACATGTGATCATGAAGGAGCCTGGGTAAGAATGGAAGAGAGGAGCCTGAGAGGAGGAGTGTAGATCATTCACTCAAGTCAATGAGATTCTGTGGGGACCAACTCAGAGCCTCTATGCAGAAGAAAGGGTATAGCCCTCCACTGCACCATCTGGGGAGCCAGCAATTTTACCTGTCAATTCTTCCCTGAGCCAGCAAAAACAAACATATCGCAAGTACATCCTTCATGTGAGCTTTCATCCTGCAATGCACCTCCCTCTCCAGCCCTTCCTCCAAAGGGAAAAGGAAACAGAAAGGAAAATCTTCACTCTTACGTTTAAACAGATGGGACTGCAAAGAAGACAACGATTCGACAGTATGACTGTACAAGTTTGGGTTTTCATTTTCCATTCTCTTCCTTTTATAAATGAAACTGCTTAAAGTGTTTTCTAAAAGGTTGTAGCTCACTCTCAATGAACTGAAAGCCATAATTAATTTGAAATGTGTGCTAGCACCTAGTCACTGATACAGGGCTTTTCTGTGTGTTTTGCCTAGATGTTATAATTGGGATTTACAGCCAGCAAGTGCAAGCGAGATGGCCCAGTGTCGTGCAGAGAAACAGGAAGTGTGGGATCCACATAGGTACCCACACAGCCTCTGTGCCACTCAGAGCCTGCTGGTTCCCCGAGAACCATCACCAGAATTACTCACTCTCCTTTGTCCATGAACGATTTTCATTAAAATCACACAGGCAAGTACCAGAAATCTTCTTTTAAAGAATATTACTCTTGAGCCTTTTTAGTCTTGAGGAATGTCCTAGCAGCATGATTGGGTAGGAAATAAGGTGATGGGGAAACAAAAGGCTGCTAGGAACAAGGATGTAGCCAGATGGCGGGAAACCAGCCTGATGTCTGCAACTAACTCAATGTCCAAATAACAGAAATACTGAAGCTTTTTCAATGCTGTCTTCTGTAGCCACAATCTATAAAAGACCTATCTGAAATCTCCAAACATCGCAAAGAAAAAGAACCCAAGGTTATATAAACAGTATGTACAATGTGTCCATTGGCTTCAAGACATGGTATTATTGTAGTTTTCCCATGTTGATCTATAGATTCCCTAAAATCCAGACCAAATTCCCAGAAAGCTCTTTTGAAGAAACTGATGACCTAGTTCTAGTACCAGAACATCAGAATAAGAAAAGCAACTTTGAAAAAGAAGTGTGTGTGTGGAATGGTGTGTATGTGGGGTGTGTGTGTATGGTGTAGTGTGTGTGGTATATGTGTCTGTGTGGTGTATGTGGTGCATATGTGGTATGGGGGGGATATGATGTGTGTGGCGGGTATGTGTATGTGGGTGTGGTGTGTGGGGGGTGTTAGTGTGGTATGTATGTGGTGTGTATGTGGTGGGTGGGTGTGGTGGGTGTGGTATATGTGGGGTATGTGTGTGTGTGTGTGGTGTATGAGTATGGTATGTTTGTGGTGTGAGGTGTGTGTATGGTGTGTATGTATGTGTATGTGTATGGTATATGTGTCGTGTGTGTGTGTGTGTGTGTGTGTGTGTGTGTGTGTGTGTGTGTGTGTAGAAAAGTGAGTTCATGGCCAGACTGAGCTACACAGTTTTTAAGACAGCAACCCCCAACCCTAAAAGTAAAAATGGATCACGGTCCCAAATGGCCACCTAAAACCAAGCAAAAGCCTAAAAAAAGCAAAAATCATTTGTGACCCTGGGTTGGATAAAGTGTTCTTAGATAGAATACCAAAGAAAGATTCATAAAAATTAAAATATAACGAATTTGAATAAGTCCAATTCCCTGGTTCAAATCAATTAGCAAGATTTAAAAACTCCTTCTTTTGAAAAATACTGAGTAGACAATGAAAAACACAGCCCTGGTGTCTGATAAAGAACTTGTGTTCCAAATACATACAGAATCTTAAAGCTTAATACGAATGTAAATGCTTGAGTTAGCTTTGTAAAAAATGGACAAAGTCTTTGAATAAATATTTCACCAAAGAAAATGTCTAGGTGACAAATGCAGGCACAAGCATCCTCAATATCACTATTTGCCTGAGAGCTTCAGATAACACCGCTACAGCATAGTGCTACGGGCATAGGGAGATGGGTCGAATTTAAAAGAGTGACTGTATCATGTGTCAGTGAAGACAGCTACGAGATGACAAGGGTATAAAGTGTTTCACGCACTTTGGAAAACAAGTTCTTAAAAAGCAGTACATCTTCAACAAAATAATGTAGCCATTGCAACTGTAGGTATTTCCCTAACAGAAGTGATACCATTCGTTCTTGGATAAGGATGGTCAGTGTGATTATGTTCATGGCAGAAGGTAATGGGGAAAAAAGCTGGAAACCAACCAAACATATAAAAGTTGGGTGAATAACCTCACTGTAGATATCAACAGAATAAAAACAAACAGGGATCCTGATTTCTATATTACAAAGGAATCTAACAAGCAGTCATTTTCAGTGAAAGAAGACACACCAAAAATAAAAAGTATGGATTCTAAGCTACACACAGCACTAGGACATGGATACTGACCTACAGGAAAGGATTTCCTAATGATAGGAGACTCAGAAAAAAGGTGGGCAAAATTCCTAAAGGAGGGGAAAAACCCCAGAAAATGGTGCCACATTCATCTAGCTATATATATATATACATGCGTATATATATATATATGTATATATATATATATATATATATATGCTGAATTTTAGAAAATGGCATACTTAAAGGAAATGTAGCTCACTTTATATCAACTATACCACTTTAAAACTTTTTTTTTTAATTTCGAAATGCAAACAATAAAGAATGTTCTACTACAGACTGGAGGGATGGCTCAGTGGTTAAGAGCACTGGGTACTACTCTTCTAGAGGTCCTGAGCTCGATTCCCCATAACCATATGGTGGCTCACAACTATCTATAATGGCATCTGATGCCCTCTTCTGGCACACAGGTGTATATACAGATAGAGAACTCACACACATTAAATCAATCAATCAATCAATCAATTTTTTTAATAAAAATGCTCTACAAAGACCACACTATATACTTGAGATGTCCCTCTTACACATTAACAGCGATGAGGATGAATGTGGGGGAGACATTTTGTAATTTTCCTACAGCTGTCTCTGCTGAACTCTTACCAAACAACAGTTCTAAGAGCAAATTTTACAATGGTTTGTCACTCTGACTCCACCCAGGGACATTTCCTTTTACCCACAAGTGTCACTAAACCTAGTGTAGAACGAATATTTGGCTTCCAGTTATGCTCCCTCACAATGCAAGCCCCGTGACCCTTTATCTCTCTCCTCTTTCAACTCAGAGCACTGAAAATAGACTCAATCACTAAGAGAAACAACAGAACAATTTACCGTGTCTACCATTGCTCACATCAGTCTCTGTACTTCCTGAAGATCAGGAGTCCAGTTGTCCTTGCTGTCACCCCACTAGGCACCTAGATACAGAATCAGGACCTTGGCCTGGGCAGAGAAGGGTTCATCTTTGTGCTGTGTCAGCTTGTAAACAACTTCTTGTTACCAATGAGGGAGTTCCTCAGTTTGAATTAGTTCAGTTCCCCAGTTCAAATCAAATGGGAATCACCACTTCTCATCAAGGAAGAGACTACTCAATACATTGGGAAACAACACTGTGAACTTTCTTCACATCTGAAGTAGACTTCAGACTCCATACGCTTGCTAATAAATGATACTTTCTACCACATAGGAGCCCAGTGCTAGTAACTAACCAATGAAGACAAGAGAGATCAAAATGTCAAGGGTATAGAATCCCTCTGAGCTCCATTTATGGAGAAGGTGAAGGGTGTGGGGCAGAGTCACGTTCCTAGAGAGGAATCTTCAGTCAGCCAGTAGAGACCTTGTCAAACCTTGCTTCCTGCCATAGAGCATCCCACTCCTGGTAAGAATGAAGGTGAGCCCCAAAGGGCAGCTAGAGCTGGCAAGGTAGCTGGCCTGTGGGCAGAGTTTAGGCAGCCCCCAGTCACTCTCAACTCTTTACAGAGGAATGAGAGGAAACCATGACCCAGAACTGACGCTTCCTCTGAACATCGCCCAGTGTTCCCAACAGAGAACACAGCCCACTGATAATGGAGCTTTGAAGTGTCTGGCCAGGGGCCAGGAGACGTTGGAAGTGTCCTTTGGAGAATATCTGCTTTAGATTACTCCCTGTGTGTAGGAAGCCACACATGCTGACTTCAGCCTTTCTGCTGCCTTCAGAACTCAGGGCCTTTGGGTTGACTGATCTCAAGCCTGCTCATTTGGCTTAGACTGAAATGTCAGGCTTAGTGAGCCTGGGTGTTGTTGTTGGGCTTTTTCCCTCTGGTACTGCAACTCAACTCTACATACACTCCTTTTCTTCATTGTCTCATCACAAATGTTTTACCCCTGCTCTTCACAGCCCTGGGGCATTCTATTTATTTTCTATGGATGTTTATTCTAAAGATGGAATAATTAAATGCCATTCTAAACTGAATGATTACAATCCCACTAATCAAAACTAATTGGCTATTTTTCTGTTGCTGTGATAAGACACCACAACCAAAGACAACTTATGGAAAGAAGGATTTATTTTTGCCTCTAGAGGAATAAGAGTCTATCATGGCAGGGAGGCATGGCAGCAGGAACAGAAAGCTGAGGGCTCACATCTTCAAATGAAAGTATGAAGCAGAGAGAGCAAACATGAAGTGGGGTGAGACTATATACCCGTGGGACGTAAAACCATGCCAGGAAGATTGGTAAGGTAGAGCAGGCCAAGATCTGGAGACTCCGTGGACACACACCCACAGAGTTACTTAGGCAACTCCCAGCTCCCTGCCAGACTCCTGATTTGGAACATGAGCCATGCTTCTCACATAAAAGAAACATGTCATATGGTCACATAGGCTCAAAACAGAGTTCTCCATGCTAATGAGGTACCTAGAGGCCCAGAGGGCTTAACCAACAGGCTTCCCTTCCCAGACATTCCTCCCTGCAAATTCTAAGGGCCACCCTGAGAAGTTGGGTATGGTACATTATGCATCCATTTTCTGACATGAATAACCAATAAACTGTTTGGAACCATGGGCTGTCTATTTCATCAAGATCCACTGTGGGGAACCTGGGAAAGGTCTTTGTCTACAAAGCCACAGCCTAATCTTCCATAGAAGTCTTCTCTGTGCTCTCAGCCACAACTGCCACCAAGCTAAGGACAATCACCCTGCTGGGACAAGCCAAGGCTCCCCCTTTCCCCAGGCCCCATGCTAGACACTGTCTCCAGTCCACGAGCCCCCACACCCTCCCCCCAACTCTGTTCTCTGCTCTTCCAAGACTCCCAGCAGTGCCTAGATGTCCAAGAGTCTGAGACCCCCATGGCCTCAGCTTCATCACAGGCCTGGGGATCCCTGAACCAACTCCAGCTTTCTCATATCTCAGATTGTGCTTCCCAGGAGTGGGTGTCTTGGTGCTTCCCTACAGTCAAGCACCCAAGGTATGGGATAAGTACAGTCAAACTCCCAAAGAGGCTGTGCCCTGAGGCACGGTGGACTGGGGTAGACTGATACCCAAAGCCCACCCCTAGAAGTGTACTTTCTTTTAAAAAGGCTTTACCACCTAAATCTTTCCAAACAGCACCACCAACTGGAACCAAGTGTTTAAATGCCCAAGATTAGGAGAGGGTGTTTCTCGTTCAAACCATCAACCACTTAGGTTAGATTATAGGTAAAATGATATGCCTCCAAAATACTGAAGCATCTTTCTCATATCTTTATGGCCAGATTTCTTTTGGTAATAGAGTCTACCACTCAGGCCATAGACTGCTCAAACTCATGTTGTTGTCAATATTTCTACCAACATATCCAAACCCACATGTGCTTGATCACCTCTCTTTGTGAAAGCAGACTAGCTGGTGAGTGTCAGATAGGGATTAAATCCTTGCCATTCAAAATGCTGTTCATGGACCAGCCCTTGACATCACTTGACAGGCCCTTAGGAAGATGATCAGGTCTCATCACAGACCAACAGCATCCAAACTCCATCATAACAAGATTGGCAATAAATCCCATGAACATTTAAGTTTGAGAAGGACTCTCTTAAATAGTTATCAGCCCCTTTGAGGGACAAGGAAAATCAAGGAAGAGGAATTGCAAAATGCTAACTGACAAAATTCCAGAAGGAACTTGGGCCAGTACATTGTCTAGTACCTTCCAGCGGCTGGCTCTGCACCCCCAGAGCTAAGAACAACTCTTGGCTAAATGGCTTGGGCTCTTTCTTAAACATCAGCAGTGCTGATTAACCAAGGAAGGCTTCTCTGAAATCTCTCTGGACTAGAAAATATGTTGGCAACATTAGGAATTGGGGTTGATCATTAACTAAAATATCGTTTTGGCTCCACTCAAACATGAATGTCAGGAAAACAACCTTCTGTATGGTGACTAAGGCTCCCCTCAAAGAGCTCATCATGAAAGCTATGCAGAGAAGATGCTGAACTTCATGAACGATGGAGCACTTCAATGGGTCTGTGGGCATGGGAAATTTCACATTTGGAAGCAGGGTGTAAAGTCAAAGTGCTCAGCTCCCAACTACTCCGAACTCTGAGCAGATGATGATGGAGACTCTGCCTTTTCTGGCTCCTAAATATCTCAGTTGGCACGTGGAGGGTATCTCATACCCAGACTCAAGAGAGCAGGCAGAAAATATGAACAGGAAAATTGCGTCTCTACTGGACTTTCTCCTTTGCCACTCTTACATAACGCATATGTTGTAACTATTTATGCATTTCTAATACTGAATATTACAAGAGATGCTTTGAAGTACTGAAGATAGACAGGCCATATGCAAATACAATTCCATGTCATAGAAGGGACTTGAGCATCCAAAGATTCTAGCAATACTGAAGAGTCCCAGAGCATTCCCCCCACAGACAGTGAGGAACAATTGGCCTGACTTCTGGGTGTCCCCTACTATGTAGACGTGAATGACAGCAAAGAGGGGGGCCTTGGAATGTGGCCTGGTCAGTACACCTCGTATCAGACACTAACATTTCAGCTGGCCACACGGCCTCATCCTCCTCCCCGTTCCATACTTGGTCTGGCTCTTGATTTCCGTGCCAATGTTCTACCTGGCACTAGAGCTCTACCTGGCTCCTTGCCCACCTGGTAGGAATCCCTCTCAGGACCTTGTCAGACTCCCTCTGGAAGCCACAACTCATCCTCTGAACCTCTTAGGATTATCTACCAAATTGGGTAGAGGACTACTGTGATGGTTTGTATATTCTTGGACCAGGGAGTGGCACCATCTGGAGGTATGGCCTTGTTGAAATAGGTGTGACCTGGTTGGAATAGGTGTGTCACTGTGGGTGTGGGCTTAAGACCCTTACCCTAGTTGCCTGGAATTCAGTCTTCTGCTAGCAGCCTTTGGATGAAGACATAGAACTCTCAGGTCTGGCTGAGCCATGCCTGCCTGGATACTGCATTGCTCCCACCTTGATGATAATGGACTGAACCTCTGAACCTGTAAGCCAGCCCCAATTAAATGTTGGTTTTTTATAAGACTTGCCTTGGTCATGGTGTCTGCTCACAGCAGTAAAACCCTAACTAATACAACTACACATTCAACATACACACTGTCAGACTGTAAGTACTGCCATTGCTAGAGAGTCCCAACTGTTCTTTTCTACATGTGAAATTCAAGTTTTGTATTCTATTTTTATTCTTCTCTATGTAAAAATAAAATATTGCATATATGTATTTTGCTTGGCTGTTAGTCTTTAATTAGCATCTATTGAACAATGGGATTCATTACGACATGTTCACACATCAAGAGCTTTGCTCTTATTCACCTATCATCATTGCCTATTCTCCTGTCTTCTTATCTACAACCCATCCCCGTAGTTCCACTTCAACTTTGGCATACACAAATATCAAGAAATACATCAGACTTGTAGGTAGGTGATAGACAGACATGAGAGCCACAAAGAAGAGGAAATGTGGTATTTGTCTAAGGCAGGCTTATTTAGTTTAACATGATATTCCAGTCCCATCCAGTTTTCTGAAAATGAACTTTTCAAATTTTGTACTTCTTTATGACTGAATAAAATTTCACTCTCTTCTTTCCTCTCAGCACTCCAGAGGCTGAGGCATGAAGATTCTATGAGTTCCAGGCCAGCATCATCTACCAATCAATTTTGAGACTAGGCAGGACTTGATGAAATCCATGAGTGCAATGACGAGCATATGGAAGGCATTACAGAAGCCCTGTGGGGCTTCCTGGATACAGCTTTACAGTTTCTGCACCCATTGCCCCCAACCCTTGAGGTGTCTACAAATTAATGGAGAAAATAGATACTTAACCAAATACCAACAATTGTGACTTTTCTGTAGGATGAATGCAGTGCCGGATATAATACATAACAGATAAGGGACCCTGGGAGATAACTCTTTCAGTGAAGTCCCTACTTTGTAAGCATGAGGACCTGGATTTCATCCCCCAGAAACCATGTAGAAAAGCACAGAAAACCGAGCATGGTGTCACACGTCATAATCCCAAAACTGGGGAAATTGAGACAGGTTGGTTCCTGGGGCTTAAGGCCCAGTCAACCCAGCCTATTCAGCGAGCTCTGTACCAATGAGAGACCCAAACAGAGGCAGAGTGGCTAAGGAGATGGTTCAGTCAGTGCTTGCCAAGTATCCAATCTCCAGCACCCATGTGAAAAGTAAGGCACGTGCCTATAATTCTAGCACTGCAAGAGGTCAGGCAGAAAGGTCAAAGTGTCCAGAAAGACCTCTACGGTTGGCTGGCCAGACAGTCATCCAAATCAATGAGCTCTGAGCTTCAGCAAGAGATCCTACCTCAAAATCTAAGGTAGAGAGAGAAAAAGGAAGACACCCAGCAGTGACTTCTGGCCTCCACACTCACGGGTCCACAAGTGCACATGAACATATCAATACATATGCACACTAATAACAGACACAGATGAGCCAAACTGATTGACTAGATAAATCTAGGAGGAAAGACTTTGAGAAAGCATCAGACATGGAAACACTTCAGTTGATAACTCTAGGGCCCCTGAGCTGCCATCCAGGCTGGGAAGACAAGGTTAAAGGAACACAAAGAGTACAAAAGCAAGGCATTCTGGGAAAACAAAAGTAGTTTGTAGTGCCTAATGCTGCCATGGGGCTTGTAGCAGAGTACTGAAAGGTTAAGTAGATCTGGTAGACAGAGACTAGATCCCAGATGATCCCGCACATTCTATTGAAATGATGCCTCTTGAGCATATCATAAGTCAACCATGAGTTTGTTTGATCAGCAGTAAATGGAATAGATCCATCACTTTATGAAGATCGGACTGGTGAGAGAGTTATTAAAAACAGCAAGATTAGTCACGAAATAATTGCACCAGGAAGGAAGTACATCCAACCCCTGGCCTGCTTATAAAAGGAGGGAAGGAGGTGGCAATGAGAGAGTTCAGAGTGTAAGTGTCGTTGCCACCAAGCCTGACAACCTGAGTCTGATCCCTGAGACAGGATCAACGTGGTGAGAGAGAGAACCATCCCCCAGGTCCCCCGGCCTCCATACAGGTGCCATAAGAAAGAGAGGTGGAACAACATTATGAGCTAACCAGTACCCCGGAGCTCTTGACTCTAGCTGCATATATATCAAAAGATGGCCTAGTCGGCCATCACTGGAAAGAGAGGCCCATTGGACTTGCAAACTTTATATGCCCCAGTACAGGGGAATACCAGGGCCAAAAAGGGGGAGTGGGTGGGCAGGGGAGTGGGGGTGGGTGGATATGGGGGACTTTTGGTATAGCATTGGAAATGTAAATGAGTTAAATACCTAATAAAAAATGGAAAAAAAAAAAAAGAAAAAAAGAAAGAGAGGTGGAAGAAAGGTTACAGATGTCATAAGGAATTGGAGTCAGGAGTGCCAAGGAGATAATCACACAAGGCAGTGAGAGAGAAGAAGAAAAGAATTGGCTCTGCCTGGCTGAGTCTGGCCTCTAGCTATATGGCAAGGCACTCATAATATGAAGCGGCATGGAGCAAATGAATGTCCAAATAAAATCTAACCACAGCAAGGAGCCTTATTAACTAAATAAAGAGCTGATGATTGAATAACATTAGCAGTCTTCTATTTGTAATCTGAACTCCAAAACTTTGGGGAATCGGAGGTCAATTACAATAAAACTCCAAACATATATCCAGCAAACATTTCAAACAAAAATCAGACAGATCAAAAGCAATCTAGCCTAAGAGAGAACTAATAATCAAAAAAGAAAGAGAAGAATACTGATGGCTGTCCAAGGCCACTCAATCAGACAGAGTTCACTGGCAGCAAAGCCAAGATGAAGATGTGCAGAGGGCCTGTAAGAAGATGGAGGCTTGCTGTGAGATGGGGAAGACAGTCTAGACATTAGAGTCTAGAGGACCAAGGTTCAGATACATGGAGGATGAGGTTGCCTAGCTACTTTGTGACCAGTGCTTCTGGGCCTCAATTGTATTCTGTGTAAAAAAGAAGAAAATAATTTATGCACTGGAGATATGTAAAACACTTGGCTCCTCCTAGACCTTCAAGAGATAATAATACAGTCCGGGGCCTAGTGCTGCAGGTTCTGTCATCCTAACCGTTCAGGAGGCTGAGGCAAGAGGATAACAAATTCAAGGATAGCCTGGGCTACAGAGTTAGTTCAAAGCCAGCCTGGGCACAGTAGTGAGACTCTCAAAACAAAAATGTAAAAAGGCCTTAGGCTGTAAATGTGCATGCTCAAGACCTTTGAGTGAAGCCTCGGAACTATAAGAAGGTGATAGTGAGGGAGAAGGGGGAGGGGACAAGAGAGAATGAGAACACCTTACTGTTATCTTTCCCTCTGAAGATAACCATTTTCCTGGTATTAAATTATCATGGGAGCTGACCCTTCCTCGGCATGGACAGAGAAATCAGAATTGGCAATTTTACACTCATTGCATCCATTAATCAAATGACAATATAGATTGTGCTCTAGTGAGTCGATGACAGGAGACTCCTGAAATCTGGAGGGCCTCATCTGCTCAGGGAGGTCTGCACATTAGTTTTCATGAGTGAGACCTAACATTTTGCAATTGTCCCTCAGATGAAAGCTGACTTCTTCTCGGCTTCTGCTCCTGTGGACAACCTTGGGATAGAGCGCATTGTGGAAGGTCTCCATTCCAGATTCCTTTCCTGCTCTTCACTTAAGTAGACAGCCCATAAGGCAGAACAGGCTGGGACCAGGAAAGGTTAGGGAAGCAACAGAGAGACAGCATTTCCAATATAAGCCTCTTCTGAAGCTGTTAAGAATTCTCCTATTCAAACCATCCTCTCACGACTAGGAAGATGGGGACACAGTTCCTATTGAGCAGGTAGAGGTTAAAGATTCTTCTCGAATGGTCTACAGTGCACAAGAAAGAAGTATTCATCACCAGTTGTCAACAGTGCTGAGACTGACCCGCACTCTCGGGATGACTGGAAAACATGTTACCTTTAAACTAAGCTAAGGAAGCAGAAGGGACAGCTTTGAAGTAAGTATAGTGAATTCTGCTCTGTTCACGTCGTTTTATGAACACCAAAAAGGGATTAAATTCAGAATATTATCAAGAATATGAAAGTCGTATATATTTATAAGCCCATCTATCTGTTGACTGCAGCAGTAGAGAAGCCCGTCTTGGATTCTGAACCACGCCTGAACACAAATCTTGGCTCAAAACTTGTCTGCCTCGTGTGCTATGGAAGCACTTTTAGTAGATATACTAAATTCTCTCATCTTTGGCTCCCTCAGCACAGTAAAATCATTGTCATGCAGCAATAGTATTAAATGTAATGCCTATAAAAATTCAGTACAGTATTCAAAAATATACTTTCCCTTAACTGATTGTGAATCAATAGATATTTTTCACAATATAAACTTAGTGTGTCTAGAGTGGGTTCCCATTAGTAAAGAAAGAAGAGAGCTACAGAAGGACCTTTGCCCCTGACCAGTGCCTAAGGAAGTTCAACATTCGAAACAAGGAAGCTGAATAAATAGCTAATTTTCCTGGAGCTCACACCAACAGAGTTCCAATTTAGGTCACTCCTGAAGATGCTATCCCAGATAAATACCGGGTCAGCAGGCTGCCTGAAAGACTGGGAGAGGGAGAGAAAGGAGGTTAAGTCCACTTCAGACCAGTCAGGTACTGGGCACCATGGTCACTGGTGATTTCACGTGCCTTCTGTTTTCTATGTGAACCTCTATCTGAGTTGCTCAATCAGAAAGTCATCTTTCCATAATCCTAGGCCTAGAATTAACTGGAAGTGGGAAGTAATCTGGATTGGATATAAACACAGTTAGTTCCATCTCTACCTACAACTGCTGTGATCAAGAGGAAATGAATTCGGGATATGGCTTGTTGGGTGTTCTTCTAGCATGCAATAAGCTCTGGATATAGACTATAATTCCAGCATTGGGAAGTGGAATCAGGAGAATAAGAAGTTCAAAGACACCCTTGGCTACTCAATAAACTCTGGGCCAGACTGAAATGAATAGTTGTAGTTGCCACTATGGGAGGAGAGGATGATGATTGTAATTCATGTATTTCTCAACCTTGGGCCCTGGCTTCTGCTACCTTACCTTTCTCTGGACTTGTCAGTCCTTCAGTAAATAGTGACCATGAGATGGGGCCAGAAGGACAGAGACAGGAGGCCTAAAGGCCTTAGACTAGACTTAAGATGGTGTAACTAGACACAACAGACAAATCATCATGTAGGAGACACTAAATGCCTGCTTCCGTCCCTCCCTCCCATGGTTATCCTCAATCCCAGCCCCCTAGATGTCTCCAGCAAACCAAGTCTCTGCAGAAGTCTGTGCCTCCACCATGCAGACTCTAGGCACAAGTTCTATGCTATGCACAATGGTGAGATAACATCCAAGGGCAGCCTTGTCCATCAGGTGCTATCAACATGGATAATAAAAACTATATATAAGTATTAGGAGGTTGAAGAGGTGTCTCAGCAGTTAAGAGCACTGGCTGTTCTTCCAGAGGACCAAGGTTTGATTCCCAACACCCATATGACACCTTGCAACCATCTGTAACCCCAGATTCAGGTATCTGATATCTTCATAGACACATGTGTGGTGCACAAGTATACATACATTCATGTAAAAATAAAATAAATAAACCTAATATACAACTATGTACCTTAGAACATTCCGGAGAAACCTATGATTATCTAGATTAGGTCAAACTTTTTAAGTTAACACATAGGGATCCGAGAAAGAGGCCACCAAAGTGCTTCCCATTGGTTGGCTAATTCATGCTTCCTCCCTGTGTGTTGGAGGGAGCTCCTCCAACATGGTGTTGGAGTCACTGGACAATACAAAGCCCTTGAAGAGCTGACTGAGGAACAGCAATGATGCACACAGCAGCTCTGAAGACATTTACACACAAGACTGTTTCTAGTGCTTGAACCCTCTAGTCTTTGTATCTTGTCCCATGCACTAAAAATACAAGCATGTCTTGGCCTCCTTACTCTCTCCTAGGGAGAGTCTTCCTGGATGATCTGGACTCATCTCTGAGTCAAGCTCTGGATTTGGGCCAGACTCATTCCTAAATGAGAGTGAGGACCACCCCCACCCTGGCATGAGCCCCGTCAGCTCCCACCCCAAGAACCCATTTAGCTTGGCTGATCTTCTCCTGTGGCTTAGCAGTTCCAAATCACCTACTGTTCACAGAAGCACTAAATGCAGGTAACTGTTTTATATTCTGAGTCACTGCAGGGGCAGCCAATTCATGTCATCTCCCCTACCTGCCACGGGCATCCACAAGGCAGCTCTCCAACATCTGGTTCTTATTCCTGGCTGACGAGTGTGCTATGTAGTTTTTGCCAACATATAACCTCCTTGGTCATCTGCATTATTACCAGTGAAAGAAGTAATGATGTTTCACCCAGCATTTGACCTTATTATGAATACTAGGAACTAAGGACTATAGGTGACAAAGCTATCTATAACAAGACAGTCATCCTTCCTTCCTCCCTCTCTTTAAAATTACTCTAACTCACGGTAAACTACCACAGTAGGTAGAATCGAATTTAAAGTGGTGCATTCTAGGAATGATTCCAGTCAGATACATAGTAAAGAAACTATATGTATATTCATTCAACAAACATATGTTGAACATTTACAATGTGTTCACTTGACACAGATTACTAAATGGATGCATCCCTCTGTCAATAAGAGCCATGGACATAAATAATCCAAGCAATGATTTAGAGAATGGGTCTTGAGTTTGACATTGAAGGTTTGAAGAAATGGTCAGGATGGAAACCAGACACCCTGAACACAGGGCTCATCTGGAGCGAAGCAGATTCTTTGCAATGAAGGTTGTAAGGAGCCCAGTGTGTCAGAGAGTAGGGATGCTAAGAGAGAAATATGATGGAAGGAAGTGGTTATTCAGGAGTGGTAGGTAAATTTGGAAAGCCTAGAGCCAAGAAATAAGTGTGTGCTTAAGACCCTCATCCTAGCTGCCTGGAAGTCCGTATTCTGCTAACAGCCTTCAGATGAAGATAGAGAATTCTCCTCCTGTACCGTGCCTGCCTGGATGCTGCCATGTTCCTGCCTTAATGATAATGGACTGAACCTCTGAACCTGTAAGCCAGCCCCAATACATTGTTGTCCTTGGAAGAGTTTCCTTGGTTGTGGTGTCTGTTCACAGCAGTAAAACCCTAACTAAGATGCTCTCCATGACCTAGTCAGCTACCTTATTATACATCGCAGGCCCACCGGCCCAGAGATGGCCCTGCCTCCAGTGTGCTGAACCCCTCTCCCATATCAGTTAGCAATTAAGAAAACTGCCCACAGACACCATTACAGGCCAGTCTGATGGAGGCAATTCCTCAGCTGAGGCTCCTTTCTCCCAGGAGATTCTAGTTTGTCTCAAGTTAGCAAAACCAACCAGTACAGGGAGGGGCAGAATAATGAGCTCACTGTCACTCTCGCATCACAACAGCAGAGTGTGGGCTCTTGGCATGGGCTTCCCGCCTCACCTGCTGCATCTCCAGTTCCAAATAACTAGAGTTCCCTGCACCTTTCAAGCACCGCCCTAAACCATTTGAACTTCTGTGGTTTATTCCTGGGGCTTAATACTTGTATCTGCTTCCTTTTTATGTCTTGGGCACAAACGCTTTTTAGACATCTCCCAGGATGTTGGGGGGGGGGGGGACTTTAGTCAGTACTTCCTGATATGATGTAGCAGGCAGACTCTTCCCCCATTCCCGCCGCCCCCCCCCCCATCAGCTAAAGAATTGAAAGACAGGAAACAGCACAGTGCAGAGGGAACGGTTGCAACCTTCCCAACTTCTGGAGCAGAGAAAGGGCCTCAGGCAGGAGAGACCAGTTCTAAAGGGTTTGTGTGTTATTTAGGTGTAGGATGGCCTGGCTGGTGAGTATCCATTCCTTCATTGTTCTATTGGACTAAAGGTACCTATGAACTCCTTCTATAGCATGGATCAGACCTCTGTTCTGTAACTACTGATTGGTAAGGTAAGAGTAGGTGCTACAACCTGCTTTTTGTGGTTGACAGGTAAGGGGAGATTCATCACATTTGAGGGGGAAAATGGTCTATGTTCCAGGGAAACAAAAACTTACTGCTATGGACAAAAAGCCACAAAGAAATGGAAGCATACTGCCCATTGCTGGGGGGAAGAAGGCCGTTTCAAAAACTCAGTTGCTTCCCCTGATTTGGATAAAGCAAACGGGGGAGGAAAAGACACAGAACAAGACCTAGGAAGAAGGCAATCTCTGGTGGAAGTCACACAGTCAAGATGAATCGTCTTTATGCTTGTATCTCTGAGCCTAGACATGAGCTCATGTTATGTAAGTTTAGCCTCTGAATTTAAAATCACTTCAACTACATAACGTGAAGCGAGACTGTAGTAGTCAGGCATCTAGCTGTTGGTCGATTTTATTTTTTTTAATGAATTGATTTCTTCAGTTATTCCCAAGTACCTTCTGGAGTACTTCTCTAAATGAATAGCACGTATCCCAGCAGAGAGCCTGTGACATCTGCTTCGGATCAGAACACTGGGAAAGAGATTGCTGGAACTTCACAGGAGACAGTGCTGAACCATATTCAGTTGGGAGCTCAATAAATCTTCCAGACAACGGTAATAATCTGATCTGCCGATTTCTCCAGCTTCATCCCATGTCCCCCACCCACACATCCCTCTTCTCCCAGCCTTGGCTCACTGCGTTCAGCTCCATTAATCTGCTGCACTTTCATTTTGATCCATTTCATCAGGACCACTGTGCAGAGTGCCTTCCCCGAAGTCCCCTTCTCTGCTGGGTGAAGCCCCACTTGTCCATCGTCTGCAATAATGGACATGCCATTAGCACGTACTTCAGAGGATTCTTGTGAGAATTAAAGAAGACTACCCATGTTACAGTCTCAGATCAGTTGCTGGCTGTGGGCAGCACGCCATACATCTTAGCTGTCATCATTTCACTCCTTTCCAGATTCAGCTCAGACATCATCACTGGTAGCGAACCATCCATCAATCCCTTCCTCCCTATCAGGTGCCCATGCGTTGTACACTGGCCGCACACTGTATGTGTCTCTCTCGCAATGACAACAGCAATAAGAAAGCTTTGTTGACTGCTTGTGTAGGCTCTGCTCTGTTCCTTATATTTAAACCTCCCATTAGCAGTGTGAAGTACCTGTTCTAAAAATTCCCATTCTGGAAATGAGCAAGCTGATAGGTTAAGTTAGTTTTTTTCCAAAGCCTACTGGCAAGTAGATGGCTGGACCCAGAGCTTGACCCAGAATGCACAGCGTTGCCTTACACTCAACACAGAGCATCTGCTGCTTGGTGGGCGTTCAGTTCTAGGTGCTGTCTCTCCTGCCAGTGTTTTCGTTTGACTCCGTTCTTGTGTGTTTCCAAGCATTAGGTGAGGCCAGGGGAGCCTAGAAAAGGGGTGGGGGGTGGATTGCATGAACCAGAGGAGTCAATGACACCATGAAAGCACAGCCCACAGAATAAACTAAGGGCTCATAGGGGAATCACAGAGACTGAAGCAACAATCACAGACCGTGTGTGTGCTAGGTCCTCTGCACATAGGTTGTAGTTGAGTAGCTTAGTGTTCTTGTGGGACTCCCAACAGTGGGACTGGGGTTTTCTCCAACTCTTGTGTCTGCTCTTGGGACCCTTTTCCTCCTAATGGGTTGCCTGGTATAGTCTTGATATGAGGATTTGTCCTAGGTCTTATAGTAACTTGTTATGACATGTTCCCTGGTGTTTGTTTGTTTTTGAAAGGAAACAGAGGAAAAATGGATCTGATGGATCTGGAGGGAGGAGAAAGGACTGGGAAGAGTGGAAGGTGGGATTAAAAAAAAAGAAAAAATGTGTTTTTATTTCATGTGTATGGGTATTTTTGCATGTATGTATGTCAGTGCCCCAATGTGTATGCAACACACACAGTGATCAGAAGCAGGCATAGGACACCCTAGAACTGGAGTTACACATGGTTGTGAGCCACCATGTGGGTGCTGGAAATTAAAACTGGGTCCTCTGCAAGACCAGTCAATGCTGTTAACAGCTCAGCCATCTCTCTAGCGCCTTGCTTTTGCTCTTACGGAATATTACAGGCACTTTGTTGAAATGTAATAAATTAATAAATTTCCAAATTCCCACCAAACCAAGAAAAAAAAATGAAGGGCTAAAAGTAAACGATGATGATGATGATGATGATGATGATGAGTGGAGCTGAGAGCTAAGAGACTTCCTGTCTGTTTTTATGGCTATCACTTGGCTCCCAGTCAAGAGAGTTTCTGCCTGATTAAAATTTAGTGCAAAACTAGGCTTAGAGCGCTCATAAACAGAGTCCCAGTGTGGCTTGTGGATGTGCTGACCCAGCAGAGGAAAGCAACTATACAGAGATGACTCTTCCCAGAGAGAAATCCCCGGGGAAATCAAGCAGAAAGTGACTCATGGCCGGTTTATCTCACCTCCTCTTCTGTCGGCCCATATCCATCACATGCTAACCTCCAAATGCTCCTTCAGTGGCCTCTGACTCACTCACTACGCCTATATGAAAACATGGGTTGCTGGCTATTTAGACCATGTAAGGGCTAGAAATGTGTATCAGCAGTTCTTTCCCAGCATGCCCACCACCACCACCACAGACATGCTAGTATCTCATATGATAGTTCCAGTCTAGTGTTGTGCCCATGACTATTGTTTGATTCCTGGAATAGACTTAAAACAGTGGTTCTCAGCCTGTGAGTCACAACCCCTTTGATGGCCTCATATCTGATACCCTGCATATCAGATATTATTTATTTCATAGTGTATACTGTTCAAAACAGTAGCAAAATTGAAGTTAGGAAGTAGCAATAAAAATAATTTTGTGACTGGGGTCACCACACATGAGGAACTGTATTAAAGGGTCACAGCATTAGGAAGGTTGAGAACCACTGATTTAAAACAACAAACATATGTCATGTGTCATAGCCTGGCATATGACAGACCCTCAGTGCATAATGGATTGACAGATGAGTGAGGGGATGGAAAACTGTAAGAACAATAGGCAAGAATGGATTCATGAGACTCCATCCTTCCATGCCTGCCCCACACAACACACCAGCTCACCATAAGTGATGTCACCCATCTTGGGACATAGCACCATCCAGCAAGCATCTGTCACTCTGATGAGACTTTAGAGTGAGCAATAAAAAGAATGTAATTATATCCCACTCTTTCTGTCCATATTAGATAGCATAGAGCCTGGTTTATGACAGATCCTGAATCAAAATTAAATAAAATTATCCATTATTCAAAATTCAGCCATGGATCCAGGCTTTGTGTTCATATATTATAACACCTAAATTTTTCAGTGCAGCCCTGACACCTTGAGCATCATGTACATGTTTCTACCCTCAGCAATTATGCACACCTGATGAACAGGAAAAGGTCCCTACACCATTAATTTCCCAAGTCAGACCACTTATGCCCAACCCACTATGAGTGCTGTGGCCCTTGAGTACAGTGTCTGCATCTTCCAGACTGGCTTCATGTAACTGACTTATCTGCTGCTGTTAACAGTCTTATCTACCCAGAGTCAAGTATCTCAAGCTATTTATGGAGGGGGGGAAATCTCTTCTTTATCACTAGAGTGGAATGCATGTCATTAGAACAAGATCCGAGGCTCACTAGATGGCTTGGTGAATAAAGGCACTTGGTGAATAAAGGCTTGCCACCAAGCATGACTACCTGATTTCAATCCCCAGATTCCACATAGAGGAAAGAACAGACTCTAGCAAACTGTCCTTAACACACACACACACCAGATAGATAGGTAGGTAGGTAGATAGATAGATAGATAGATAGATAGATAGATAGATAGATAGAGACTGGATAGGTGGGGGAGTGAATGGATGTGTGTGTAGAAGGGTGGGTTGGTGGGTGGATGAATGGAGAACAGGTATTGTTTATTTGGCTAAGCAAAATATACCAGAGCCCTCTCCACTGAAAGTTGGGCTCCTATTCCAACCAAATGCTAAATTCACCAGCTTCCTTTCCTGTGGTGAAGAGAGACTTTGTAAGATAAAAGCTATAAATTTGGAAAAGAAGGAAAAGAAGGGAGCTGTGAGGAGGAGTCAGTGACTCTGGGGAGGAGGAGGCAGCTCCAACCAAGCTCTGTTGTGGCCTGAGGCTGGAGGGCTGCACAAGACCAATGGGGTTCTTGGGCTCCAGGAGGTCATGTTCTAAGAGGGAAAGAAAGCACACCAAGAGATGAATGTGAGCTCCTGTCCAGCACTATCAAGATAAAAAATGATACTAGGAGTAGTCATGCAGTAGACCAGGAATTAGAATGTTAAAGACTTTGAGCCACATCCACTCCCAACTTTTGTAGCACATAAACTATGCAAATTTCAAGTAACTGCACACTTAAATAAAGTTTTATTGGAACAGAGCCACGTGCATTTACTTTCAAGCCACGATGGCCCCATGCTCATGCATGAATGATGACCAGTAATTGGACTCAATGTGTTATTAAAATAGAAAAAAAAATACACAAGGTTATAAGGGAAGTTTCGGGAGAGGGTCTGGAAGTAGCTGAAGCAGGAGGGAGGGTGGGAGTGGCTATGTGCAAAATGAATTGCATGTATGTATTAAATCCTCAAAAAATAAATTAAAGACACATTTAAACGAAGAAAAGCTTCCCTAGGGTTGAGAGCTGGATGATAAGGAGGGACCCAGGACAAGCCTGGAAGGGGCGTTCACAGAGAAGGTAGAACAAACACCGAGATGCTGCAGGGGAGTCAGGACATGAACTACGTACATGAACCACTTTCCAGACCAACTCTGTACCAGGAGTCGCTCTGCACAGAACAGACTGTGCGGAAATGCCTAGCGCTTAAGCTCCAGACTGCTGGGTCTCACTCGTCCAGGCTTAGTGGTTTTGCCTGGTTTTAAATCTAAAACTAAAATCAATGCCTTACCTCCTGGCAATGGGCAAAGAGACACCTAGTTTGTCGTATTGTTCTTATATCAGTCAGGGACAGAGCAGATGGCAGTCCTTTGTTCATTCTAGCTGCCCAGTCAAGGCTGGGACCCACTCTCTCAAGTGCTGCAGCCTGCAAGGGGCTAGGACAGGATTCAGTCCATGGACAAAGCACAGGTCAAACCTTGGAAGTAAACAGTTAACAGCTATGACGGCAGCTCAGCTGATAGAGTACTTGCCTGTTACAGCTGAAGCCCTTGTTGATTCCTATCACTGCATAAAGCAGGTATATAAAACAAGATCTATAGTCTGAGCACTCAGGAGACATGCTCAGCTAGAACCTCAAGGCCAGCCTAGTTTACATCAGACCCTGTCTCAAGAAAGAAAGCAGAGGGGCCGGAGAGACGGCTCAGTGGCTAAGAGAACCTGTTGCTCTTGCTGAGAACCAGGATTCAATCCCCGGCACCCACATGTTGGCTCACCATTAGCTAATTCCAGTCCCAGGGTATCCCATGACCTCTTCTGAGCCCATAGAGCACCAGGCAGAAACCACATTACATATGCATAATGCAGGCAAAGCATTCATACTCATAAAATAAAATAAATATTAAAAATAAGGGAGAGAGGGAGAAAAAAGAGGGAGGGAGAGGAAGTAATGTAACAAGTGGGAAGAAACATTCATTTCCCATCAATCATCAATCATCAATCAATTGCTGTGCACCCGATGTGCCCACTCCATGATGCCCGTGGATGCTGAGTGCTGCTAACATCATAGAAATTCACTGAGTAGATTCCCGTGTACAATCAGGTAAGTATAGGCCATGAAATGTTCAAGGCCCTGAAAATAGCCAGCTTTACAATGCGGCGCACATTTCAAAGGCAAAGAAACACAGCCACAGTGTCTGCTCCATGCAGTATTTTTAAACATCCAAAACGATGTTATTTCAAAACAAAATGTCTCAAACAAGGAAGAAGCACACATTCCTCATCAGGGCTACATACCCATGATGCCAAGTTTGAAATACCCAAACAAAGCCGCTTTTGAGTGATTTGAAGACCAAAAAAAAAAAAAAAAAAAAGTATTTGAAAAATTTCTGAGCTGCTGGAAAAAAAATAGGAGGGTTGTTTTGTTTTATTTTGTTTTGTTTACCTTTAGATAACTCTGAAATGGGTAAGTGGACATACATTTACTTTCCAAAATAAATCCATTTTAAGCTGAGGCAGAGGAAGAGCAGAGCCACAGAGGTTTGCATGGGTTCCATTAATGTCTCATGAGGCCAAGAATTGGGGCAGGACGGGGTGGGGATCAGAAATCTTGGTTTTCCCACTCTTCCTTGACTGAAATGCTTTCTCAGTAGTATATGGTCCCAATTTAAAAAAAGAAAAAAGAAAAAGAAAAAGCAGATACCCAGCATGATATGGAATATTACAGCCTTGAATGAAGCTTTTCCTAATGCTATGTCCTCAGCAACCTGCACTCAGAAGTCCCTAAGTGGAAGGTTCCCACCTAAGGGGAAACCAGGTGGCAAAGCCCATGCAGGAGTGAGGTGTCAGGTGAGGGAAGAGCAGCCAGCATGGGCGGTCAAGGGAGACCAGGGCTCCGATGTAAGAAGGAAGGCAGAGAGGACTTGAGGGTATGCAAATAGAAACAATATACACCCATGCCATAGAATTAGAACTGGGGCATCCATGTGACCTCACAGCTGTCAAGATAGATGATAGATAGATAGATAGATAGATAGATAGATAGATAGATAGACAGACAGACACAACAGACAGACACAACAGACAGATATAAGTGTAGATATGCTTTGCTCTAGCTTGAACTCAAGCTGAAATGTAATCCCAGTGCAGATGGGGACAGAATGAGACAGCATCTGGGTATTGTCACCCTAGTGATCATCCCATCCCCTGACCCCAACTTTGGCCACAGGCACTGAACTGGGTAGAGCACGAAGCAAGAGCAAGGAATCCTGGCCTTTGGCTTTCTCCTTCTCTCTTTTGTATTCGGCCTGGCTCCATCCCCATGGGAAGGACCAGGATACTCCTGGTGAGTCCTCCCACCTCCGGGAGCCCTCTCTGGAAACAGCCGCACAAGCATTCACAGAACTGTGTTTCCTAGTGGATTCTAAATCCAGTCAAGTTAACAATGAAAGTTTTTGTGCATACTGTTCATCAGAGTCCATTCTACAATACAACGACGGCACCTAAAGCTCGGGGACATGTAGAAAAGGGGGGTGGAAAGACTAAGAGTCAAAGGAGCAAGAAATCTGCTGTGAAATGACAGGGAAGCTCCGCTCAGGACACCCCAACCCTAGCTGCCTAAACAAGGCCTGAACACCAATAGTCATTCTAACACAGAAGAGGGAGTCTCATGGGACCCTACCCCTAGATAAGGAACTTCTGACAATAAGGAAGCCTAAGAATAGGAAAGAAAGTTGCCCCAGGGATGAGCCTACTAGTTGGTCAGTCCTGAAATCCTGCACATACAAGTAACACTAAATAGACTGAGCTAGTTGTTAGTATATATATGTTTACGTGTGCGTGTGTCTGCGCGTGCGCTCTCGCCACAGTACACATGTGGAAGTTGGAGGAAAATTTGCCGGTATCAGTTATCTCCTTCTATCGTGAGGATTCCAGGAGCAGAATGAAGATCATGAGGCTTGGCAGTGCCTTTATCCACTAAGCCATCTCTAAAGCCCTGGTTTTTAGCCAACAATAGTGGGCAGAAGTAACAAATTATTTTTCCTTTAGAGAAGTCTGATTTGGACAAATGGACTGTGGTGGTTTGAATATGCTTGGCCCAGGGAGTAGCATTATTAGGAGGTGTGGTCTTTTTGGAGGAAGTATGTCACTGTGGGGGTGGGCTTGGAGACTTTTCTCCTAGCTTCCTGGAAGTCGGTCTTCTCCTAGCAGCCTTCAGATGAACATATAGAACCCTCAGCTTCTTCTCCAGCACCATGTCTGCCTGGATGCTGCCATGGTCCCACCTTGATGACAATGGACTGAACCTCTAAACCTGTAAGCCAGCCCCAATCAAATGTTGTACTTTGTAAGAGCTGCCTTGGTCATGGTGTCTGTTCACAGCAATGAGACCCTAACCAGGACATGGATTTCCATTTCCATTTCAAAATTAATCTATTTGATGCTTAAACTTGGAAAGAGGGGCCTCGGAAATCCTTCCTGGATTCCATTTAAACATTGGGTATGTAATTTGCTACTTCTCTTTGTTGGTTTTTGTTGTTGTGCTGTTCTGTGTGTATTGTGTGTATTGTGTTGTATCATGTTATGCTGTGGTGCATTGCTTTGTTTTGTTGTGGGTAGTGGTGGCTCTGCTCTGGGCTGGTTAAGCCATGAGCTTAGATGGATCTTATGTGGCCTTGGCCTAGTAACTGATGTGTGTGAACCCGTGATCTGCTTTAGACAAATGACATGACGGAAAAATAAATTCTTGCAGTGTTAATCCAACGCCCTGCTGGTTTTGATTAACAGGGCTTCATGCAGCTTATCCTGGGGAGTCTGTCAGCTGATGGACTGATCTTATTTCCGTGTTTGTCTCTTCGATACACAAACTTCATCAAGAACAGAAAAATAACAATTTATTATTATTCTCCAAAAATAGCTGGTTTTCTCACTGCTTTGACCAATTCCCCCTCCCCCCCCAAAAATATTGCCAACATAATACTCTTGGTTCCTTTTCTTCTTCATTTTTTTATGGTGGGAATCAGCCTCCCTCCCCACCACATGTGCACACATGCACACACACATGCACACACATGAACACACACATGCACGCACTCGCACACATACACACACACACACACACATATGCACACACATGCACATACACATGCACCCTAATCCTTGTGGTCACACACTCTATATCCTTCTAGACTTTTCGTCGTCCATACTCTGACCCTATCCACACCTTCTTAGTGTAGCTGAAATTTCCCATGTATCTCCAGCCTGCTGCATTGCCTAAATCCAGAACAGCCTTGTTCAGCCTCTTTCTCGGCTCTTTGGTTCCTGACTGCCCTATCCCACACTGCTACCAGAGCAGTATTTCTAAAGTGCCAATCTGAGTGTGTCGCTTGACAGCTTTGAGCATGTCAGGGTCTGTTCATTGCCTTCAGATTAAAATTAATCTCTGGCATGTCTCACAAGGCACATTCTGATCTGGCCAGGATAAGCTCTATAAAGGTGAAGGTGTTTGTCTACTCTCCTCACAGTGGTGTCTCTGGTCTTGGAAGAGTCTAGCTCATCATGGGCACCCAATACACAGTGGCTTAACCCACAATTGATGTCTAAGCCATAAATCACCACTAGATGTCATGAGGCTGGTCTTTTCAGCTGCCTGGGACCAGATGAATGTCCTGGGACTGTACAAAACCTTCCCCACACTCCATTGGCTACAGAGCTCTGGACAGCTGGCCCCATCTCTCACTGGCCACAGTACTTCAGGGGGTGAGGCCAGCACAGTAGAGCTGGCTCTAATGGTGGGGGCACAGGTGAAACAGCTCCAGAGTAAGATAGAGCTAGCCTCACCTCCTCTGCCATAAGGTGTCATGGATTCGGGATGATGCCCTCCCCAGAACTCACTCCATGCCATCTGAGGCAGTCCAGAGAGCTGGCTACAGGGTCATGAGATCAGGAAGGCTTGTCCTTCCCATCACCAACTGCAGTGGACAATTGATCTTGGCTGGGCAACACAACGGAGCTGTCTCTGGAGCCATGGGTGTGGGTAAGCAAAGAACAGCTAATCCTGCCTCCTGCTGATGGCAGCATTGGGTGGCCTAGCCAGAGCAGGGCTGGAGAGCTCACCCTGATGGTGCAGATAAGGGAGAGCCGGTGGGCTGAGCACCTCAGCTGCCACACAGACCCAGGAGTCTGAATCATCTGTGTCTGCAGGATCTCCATGACACAGGGCAACAACAAGATAACTGGGAGGAATCCCAGTAAGAATCCAATATTGATGGTGCCACAGAAGCCAGAGACTTCAAAGCAAGCCAATGACTCCTTGTAATGAGTATTTGCAATTGATGATGTGTGGACAGAGTGGTATACTGTGGGACATACTGTGGTATACTACAGCATCTATGATGAGATGTTTTCTATGCTTAGGGTGTGTGTGTGTGTGTGTGTGTGTGTGTGTGTGTGTGTGTGTGTGTGTTATTTTGCAAGGGCAGAAGGGGTGAATGTGAATATGAGGGGATGGGAAGATGAGTGAGATTGGGGTACATGATTTGAAACTTACAAGGAATCAATAAGAAGTTAAAAATAAATAAATAAAGATAACCACTTATCTCCACCCTTGTGCATCCTGCTGTCCTGCTCTCTTCCCATGTGTCTGTCTCACTTGTCCCTCACAAGTGTCCTCATGACTAGTCTACCTGGAATGCCCATAGCTAGCTGCAAGAGGGGCTCCTCCCTGTCAATCAAACATACCTCCTCATAGAAGGGGCTCTCCCTTGTCTATACTATTTAAAGGAACCTCACTCGACTCTTTATCATGTCTACTTTGGGTTTTTAATTCTGTTGTTGCCAGCTCTTTTCTGATTGTCCAGAATATCTCAGTTGCTTAGGGAAAGCCTTGGGGTTTGGTCTTCCCTGGCTTTTATCCAACTTTTCCTGGGAGATGAAAGGATACAGTGAGGCCCATCCTTGTCCTCCTGGCAAGATCTGTGTTGGGGCAAATTCCCTGAGAAGGATCTGTGACCACCAGGAACCATGGTTTACATGTTCAGTACTTAGCACTTAGCACTAATGTGTCCGTTTAATATTTTGACAACTGTATTGTGTTATAATCAGTTCCCGTCATCATCATTGCATGTGTGAGGAGATGTCACTTAAGCCTCCCGCAGGCTTCCTCGTTGCTAAAACTCCATGTATCAAATGAGGGAGGTGTCCTGCACTGAGCCCAGATTTCCTGGGGACATGGATTGCATCTCATTGTGCTGGATTCCAGCACAATGCTCTACATCAAACAGGTCTGAAACATCTGTGGAGCTTATGAGGATTCACATCTCTGGCCTCTGACACATGCTTGGCCTGTGGGAAGGAACTCTGTGGAAGCTTCTAAAGAAATAACTCTACTACTGCAGTTTCTACCAGCTTGCCTGTAGCCCGGCCCTTCAGTCACACAGCATTGACGTCACATTCCAACAGACTGAAGCAAAGAAGCATTTATCAAGTAGGCTGGGACGCTATCAACAATCAATTTTTCTAACAATGCAAACTCCACAGTCACTCATAAATTACTTCAAGATAAACACAAAGTCTTCAAGTGAAGCGCTGCCAGCTTTCATGAACAGTTCCAGAGACTCACGAGTGGCTTGTAACACAGGGTTGTCCTCGGAGGAGAACTCTGCAGGGCTGGGGCTGGGCCATCCATGTCCTAGGCTCTGCCTGGCCCATATTCACGAGCCAGCTGTGCGGAGTCAGTGGAGCAATCTGAGAACTTGGGAAGATGGCCCTGTGTGCCAAGGTCATGGGCTCATGTGGGAATGCCATCTGCTGGCTTGGTCCCCATAACCCCACACTCTAACCAGCTGAGCTAAGCATCTAGGCCACTGGAATGAATCTGAGGCCTCCCAGATATGGAAGGAGTTTGGAAGGAGTAGACAGGAAGCCACAGTGACCCGGAAGTAAGTCAAGAGAAAATTCCTGACTATCGCTGTTGATGCTTCACTTCCTGCTCGTGATAATGGCAAAGAGCTTCAAAGTTACCATCTCCTTCCTTGGCCCGCCCAAGCAGCTGTGACCCTGAGTACATGACAGCAAAGATCAGCGGAGGTCATGTTCTTGTGTATCTTACCAGATTGCTGGCAGCAATATCAGGGATTAATCCAGATTTATTGTTTTGTTACGATATATTTTGTGTTTTCTTTTGCCAGCTTTGCATGAGCTTTGTCTTTTTGATCCACCCAAAATATAGGAAAGGCTACAATTCACACCCTCCTCTCCTTCCCCAGTAAAGACCTTTCTGACTGGCCCCAGGGAATGCCCAGGCTTTCGTGTGCTCCGGGGGAGGCTCCAGAATGCATCAAGTACTAAGCAAGCATAAACAACAGTACAGGGCATCTTTCTATCTGCTGTCCAATATAACTTAGAGAGATGGATGCTCAACAAAAACTTTAATCAACCACCCTCACTCGGACTGACCTTCAAATGCCCACTATTGAGCATTCATTATATGTGTGTTCGCTAAAATCTCTAAGTAAAGAAAGTGAGATTCAGGGAAAACCATCGATTGCATAAGATTCAGGCTGAGTTATGAGGCTATCTATTGTCACTTTGATATGCAAAAAAAAAACCTAATCAAAGACATTCTGTGATTTTAAGTTTATTTATTGATGTACTTATGCCAAGAAGAATAATAAATCTTGAAGCTTTTATGGTGAAAGAAAGCTTCAAGAACTATGTCATCAGTGAGACATCATCGCATAGTGACAAGGGACATGAACTATGTCATCAGTGAGGTGCCATCACATAGTGACAAGGGGACATGGGGTAGGATAACCACACTTTGCAGCCTGTCCCAGAATTATCTAATTTCCCCACAAATTCCTCTGGCATACCACAACATGTCCCCATGTCCATATGTTCAGAAATCTCACTATTCCTTTCTCTGCAAAGTGCTCGGTGGAACTGGCACAATGGCCATCAAAATTCCAGAAGGCTGCTTTGTAAAAACCGTTCATTCTCCATTGCATGTGGTGATACAAATGAATAAGAGGATGAGATAACCTTTGAAGAAAAAGCAAACTTGAAAGTCAAGTACCCCATGACTCAAAACAGTGCAAACCAGTAACAACCAGCAGAACAGGATACCATAGACAGAAAACACAAACCAAAGAGACTCACCAGAAGAGAACAGAAAGATCCATCCATACACATGTGGACAGCTGATTTCAGACAAAAATGTAAAGTCTTCGGTTGCCAAAGACGGTGCGTGAACATTTAGCTTCGCTAAGAGTCAAATCAGACCAGAAAGCAGGTTCTCACAGAGGTGGATGGCTAAGGGGACATGCTCACAGACAGCACCTCGGAAAGACCAACAGACTCTAGTTGTTGATACAGACCATGGGAAGCAGTGTGTGGTCACTCAGCAAGTAGGAGGAGGAGCAACAGGAAGTGCGAAATAGTTGGGAGCAACAGACACAGAAAAATGTGGGACAGGAAGGCAGTCTGAACTCAGCCGATTCAGATGATACACATTCCTGAGACGTGCCATGTCATAGCTTGGGCTGCCATGAGACAGGTAAGACCAAGCTTGCAGCTTTGGGGAATGAGGCTCAACAGTACTTTTACCTTTGGAACACACAGCAAGTACCATCATGCTGTTCTCTACAGTAGCGTTTCTGCATCTCAGGTATCCCAGGTTGTCTGACCCAGCGTCTCTCCAGCAAAAGGTCACTGAAGCAAGATTAGTGAGGAACACTTGTAATGGGGATGGAGACTGAGGCAGGAGACCTATAAGACAGTTGAAACTGATTTCTGCTTAAAGCAGGCAATGGGGCAAGGGGACCTGGCACGGACTGGATGGACATCAGGAAACCACAGCTGTGGGCCATGCAGTCAGGAACCTGAAGAAAATCCTCCACACAGCGAATCCATGTGGATTCAGACATGTCATTTTGGCACAATGACATGGGAGGTGTCATGGGAGGTGATAAGGAAGACAGGGTTTCCGTAAGCTAATAAATTCTAGTCCAGAGATCTTTGGTTTGGAGTGACCTTGGTCTAGTGAGCAGGGAAAGAAAGAACAAAGGGATTCCAAGCACCTCCCCGCCCTCATTCTAAACACTGAAAGCTGACTAACTGGAAAAAGAAAGGGAAGCAGGAAAGAGCGATATGAATACCCTGAGCTTTTCCTGTCTCTAAGGGATGCACAGCCCCAGAAGGCCCAGAAAGAGGGGTAGACTGATAGTAAAACTGACCTAGGTCTCAAACTCATCATCTTCCTGCCTCTGTTCCTATAAGACGTATTTTTACTTATGAACGTGTGTGTGTGTGTGTGTGTGTGTGTGTGTGTGTGTGTGTGTGTGTGTGTGCTATATATGTACAGGTGCCTACAGAGGCCACAAGAGGGCAGCAGATCTGCTGGAGTTTCATTGGTTCTGGGAAGTGAACTCAGATCCTCTGGAAGAGCCAGCTCTCTCCCTCTCCCTCTCCCTCTCCCCCTCCCTCTCCCCCCTCCCCCCTCCCCCTCCCCCTCCCCCTTCCCTTCCCCCTCCCCCTCCCTTTCTCTCCAGCCCCTGCTTCAGTTGCTTGGAGGCTAGGATGACAGACAGGCCTACACCACCTCTGCCAAACCTCTTTTCTTTTTCCTTACATTTTTTTCCTCTTTATTGTGTCCTTTAGGTCTTCTCATTAATCTTCTAATAGAAATTTATAGTCTTCTAAATTGGCTTCAAATTTTCACCTTCCTCCTGCTTTGTCCTATTTGATCTTCCCAATATTCTTATTTTTCTCTTGCTTCCTGTTTCTCAGATTTTTTTTCTTGATTTTTAAATCATCTTTCATAACTTTCTGGTTTAAAATATTTCTATCCCCATCATGCCTGTTGTTAGAGAGGTGGGTGGGTGTCACAGCTGGCCCTCGGGTGTGGAGTGTTGGTGGTAGAAAGGTATCTTGGTTACGATCACTATTGCTGTGAAGAAACGTCATGATCAAAAGCAAGCTGGGGAGGAAAGGGTTTATTAAGCACATCCTGCCAGGTCAGTCCATCATCAAAGGAAGTCAGGACAGGAACTCAAACAGGGCAAGAACCTGGAGGCAGGAACTGAGGCAGAAGCCACAGATGAACACTGGTCACTGGCTTGCTTCCCATGGCTTGCTCAGCCTGCTTTCATATAGAATCCAGGACCGCACAAGGATGGCACCACCTACATCACTAATAGCCTGGGACCTCCCACATCACTAACTAAGAAAATGCCTACTGGGTTGCCTACAACCCCATCTTATGAAGGCATTTCCTAACTGAGTCTCCCTCCTCTCCAATGACTTTAACTTGTGTCAAGTTGGCATGAAAATGTCCAGAACAGCTGCCTTGCACGGTTGACACCAGAAAGAAGAAAACCCATTGTAAGAAGAGAGGGCCAGAGCTTAAAAAGAATTAAATGCTAGAAAAATAACAAAGTAACAGGAATCAGCACATACCATTCAATTATAACCTGGGATGTAAATGGTCCTAATTCTCCAATTAAAAAATCTAGACTGGCTGTTCAGGGTAAAAGCAATATCAAATATCTTGCCTGGAGGAAACACGATTCTTGGCTAAGCAACAGGGAAAGGAAAGACATGGAAAATTCTATTGCAAGCAAAAGAAGCCTGAGAGAAAAGAGGAGTAACTCACTCCTGTGCAGAGCAGCCCTTGTGCCAAACTCAGTCAGAGATGATGGAGATGGGTGAAGGCACCAGTGCATTGAGAATACATAGATAACACGATCCCTCTGGCTTCCTGGATCTTAGCACAACGAGAAGCTCTAGCAAGGAGGATGATAGGGAGGGATGTGAACGAAAGATGAGGGAAAGGGAGAGATAGAGGACTTTGACTGGGGAAGGAGGAAAGGGAGTACAGAAAGAGGGTGAGAGAATAACACTAAGGATGTTTGGATAAGTCATGGGAGAAGAATAGAAAAACCATATTCTTATATATTTATTTAAAAATATATACATATAATATGAATATATGTATATATACATACAAATACATATAATTCAAATAGAGTTATGCTTCACAGGATTATAATGCTGCCCTCAAAAGCCATATGGCTAGCTAACAAAACTTTTGAGTTATTGGTCAAGAGTGTCCAAGATACACCCCCTACACCCCCAAAACAATGTAGACTATTGCCATTGTCCCTGTTGACTTTCAGAACTTGAAGGAGAGGCCCTATTGTTGGAGATAGCACATACTTCACACTTGGGACTTGGAAGGATGGCACTTGCATTGACCCAGAAGTCTCTTCCCCAGGGACCAATTCTCACAGGAACAGAAGGAACCACGTAAGCTGCTGAGGGAGAAATGCAAGCAACAGTCCCACTCAACTGTGAACCTGAATAAAATAATAACAAACCCAGTGGTACAGTAGAGGTGCTTCTATCTTGGGGGTAACCAACTGCTGTCCAGTTGGACTTCCAGCCCAATCCATAGGAGGTGATGCATGTCTGGTACCAAAAGCATAGCTCACTATCTGTGGCTAGTGAAGTCATAGTCTCTAGACAAGAATCTACTACTGACATCTTCCTAAACTAATATAATTTTTAACTATATACATGATACTTATCCTTATACACACAGATAATGCAGCCCTCACCTCTCATCGAAGAAGCTTACAGCAGATAAAGACCATTATAAAGATTCACAGCTGCTTAAAATTCAAAGAATAAGCATTCAGGAGATGCCCAACTTCTTCTCATAACCCTCAGGGAACATCACAGGAAAAAGGAGTGGGAAGGGTTTTAAGAGCCAACAGATCAGGATGTCATTTTACACAGTGTTTTCTAGATGTGACAGAAAGCTATACCCATGAAATCTCAACCAATGGTTGCCAAAACAAGTCCTACACAATGGCAATGCCTATAGGCAGGTGAATGTTGGTGCTGCATCCATAGATCAAAAGACATTGGCAGTCAAAAATCAGTTTTCTCCAGAAATGAGCACCACATGCCTATGGGTTATACAATCCCAAGCGGTCGGCTCTAAACATGTATACATACAAGCAAAACTAAGTAGTCTCAGTGGCTTACAAACAAGTGTGTGCATGCACACACATATCACACTAGTAACTGAGGAAGAGGAGGTTGTGAATTTGGGAAGGAGTGTGGGGAACATGGTATATTGGAAGGGAAGAAAGGTGGGTGGAAGTGATGCAGATGTAGGGCTCATGTATGAAATTCTCAAAAAAATTAAAATTGTAAATTTTAAAAAGTATATAAAGAGGGTGACCATGGTCTAAGTACATTATATGTGTGTAGCTGATGTCATGATGAAACCTATTGTATTATACAGGTATTTTAAAAGTCTATTTTTAAAAAGAATATAATTGCACTTATATTCCACAACTCTAGAGACATTGGGACTTGGGAGAATGGAGCAATGAACAAGACAGACCAAAATATCACGCAATCGCCAACTGTATTCAGAGCATCAGACAATTTAATCTCTAGGGGTTAAGAAAAAAAATCACATGAGCAAAGTTCTCAAGTTCAAGCTGCACATGCAAGACATGCTTTTCCATAAAGGCATATGAAGCGTAGTTTAATCGTTTCATTGAATAGTGTCAGTAAGCAATAATAAGTGAGGTGAAGTAAATAGCTTACCATCTGATACATGCTGGGGGAGCACAAAAACACTTTCCAGAAGATCACATGATTTCTGTTTTGTTTTCTTGGAATATTCTCACAAGCACTCAGAATTCTCACATGACCCCCAATCCCAGACCATGTTCTGACATGTGTGTATGCAGCAAATATTGGTTGTATCAATTTCATAAGACAAATATTATTGGGGCATATGAGCAGCCATAAAAGAATAGTGGGTGGTTTCAGCATGTCACTCATCAATCGAGTCATCTGACTAAAAACAATTAACAAAGAAACATCACAGGTAACTACACTCATAGAAATAACGGACTTCAGTGTCTATGGGATATGCTGCCCAATGTCTCAATGCAGAACGCTGCTTCTCTTCATCAGCTCAGGAAGCAATCTCCAAAATGGAATACATTTTAGGCTACAAAGCAAATCTCAGAAAGAATGAAAAATAACTGAAGCTGGAGAAATGAGTTAGAATTTAGAATGCACTTGCAGCTCTTGGAGGTAGGGGTGGGGTCTCAGGATTGGCTCCAGCACTCACATGGTGGCTCACAACCATCTATAACTTCCTTTTCTGGCCTCTTTTGGCATATACACATGCTGGCAAAACAGTCATACACATAAAATAAAGTTTTGTTTAGCTTTTCTGAGACAGTGTCTCACTGTGTATCCTTGGCTGGCTTGGAACTCAACATGTAGACCAGGTTAGCCTCAAGTTCACAGAGATATGTATGTATGTGTGTGTGTGTGTGTGTTTGTTTATTCTGTGTGTATATGTGTGTACATACACATATGCCCTTCCATGGTGTTTAGAAAGAAGCTTGCAAGAGTCTGTTCTCTGGTTCCACATATAGGTCCTTTGGATTGAACTTGGATTCTCTGGCTTAGCAGCAAGCAAGTGAGCCTTCCCATAAGTCCCAGTTTTTTTGTTTTAAATATAGAATATCAGAGCTATACATTTTCCCTAGAACTGTCTCTGTTATATCCCACAGATTCTGACATGCTGTGCTTTCATTATCTTTTGATTCGGTGAATTTAGCCTCACCCTGGCCTCAGTGGCTCGCCCTCCTGTGAACACGCCCTGGCTGCTCTCCACACAGATTTACCGTTTAGACAATTTTTCTTGGTGTTGGTTCCTAGTTTCATTGTATTATAATTTAATAGGATGCAAGATGTTGTTTCAAGTTTAAAAAAGATTAAAATGTACTTAATGTATATAAATACAAAGCCCCAGTGAAACAGAGCTGGTTCCCTGAAAACAAAGTAGGCTGGGCATGATAGTGCATACCTTTAGCCCCTGCACTTGAAAGGCAGGAATAGGTTGATCTCTGATCTTGAGGCTAACTGGTCTACATATTGAGTTCCAAGCCAGCCAAGGATACACAGTAAGAAGCTGTCTCAGAAAGAGAAAAACTGAACAACATTAACACAGGCATAACCAAGCCAACCAAAAGAAAGTAAAATATGATATAAATCAACAGAATCAGAGGAAACTACGACAGATACCACAGAAGTGCAGAGGATCCATTACAGGCGATCTTGAAATCTTACACTACAATAATAAAACCTAGAAGAAATTGATAGATCTCTAGACATAAATGACTTAATAAAATTGAACTAAAAAGATACTCAAAAAGGCCAAAAAGATCAGTAACAAGTTATAAGATTAATGTGGTAGCATAAAATATTTTCCCAAAAGAAGAAAAGCCCAGGACTGGAGGGATTGGCTGATAGATTTTACTAGAATGTTAAAGAATAACAACGACCAACCACCAATGTTCCAGAAAGTATTCCATAAAATAAGGAGAGAAATTCCAAACTCATCCCTGAAAACTAGCATTGCCCTACTTACAAAGCTGGGGAAAGATATCACCAGAAAGGAAAACCTAGATCAAGTCCCCTGATGAACATAGATTCAAAATTTCTCAACAAAATATTTGCAAACTGAACTCAATAATACATTGAAAAGATCATAATCAAATTGGCACTATTCCTGGAATGCTGGAAGGAGTTAGCCTATGCAGCGCAATAAATGTAATACAGTATATAAACAGAGTCACATGATCATCTCCACTGATGCAGAAAGAACATGGACAAAATTAAATATCCTGTCATTTACAAGGCCCTGAGGAAATCAGATATCATGCTTCAATATAGTAAAGTCTGTATAAGACAAACCCATTGTTGACATCATACTAAACAGGAGACTGGAAGCATTTCCTCTACAACTGAGAACAAGATAAGGATGCACACCCTTGGGGCTCTTACTCATAAACTTCAATATAACATTTCATCCATAGTACTTAGACCATAGAGAGAAAGAAACCAAAGGGATAAAAAATGGGATGATAATTCAAATTCTCCCTATTGGCTGACAATACGGCCCTATGCCTAGAAGACAGTAATTCTACCAGAAAACTCTTAGATCCAATAAATACTTTCAGCAGAGTATTCAGGATATTAAATGAACATGTAAGAATCTTGGGTCCCTTAGACTCAGCCACAAAGCTGCTGAGAAAACAGGAAAACAGTCACATTCCCGGCTGCCTCAAAAAGAGTAGACTCCAGGGAGGAAGCCTAAAACAAAGAAGTGAGAAACTTGCACAGAGAAGACACTAAAAACAGAAACTGAAGAAGACACCACAGGTGGAGAGATTGCCCATGCAGAATTAACATAGTGAAAGCAGCTGTATTATCTAAAGCAACCTACACAGTCAATACCATCCCCGTCGAAATCCCACTGACAATCTTAAGAGAAGCACAAAAGATATGTATCTACAATTCACATGGAAACATCAGGAATCTTGATTAGCCAAGGCAAACCTGAGGACAGGAGCCACACTGAGGGTATCACAGCATCTGATTTCAAACTATACTACAGAGCCATAGTGACCAAAACAGCATAAACTTTGGTGCAAAAGTCTGTGTAGATATAAACCCACACATACCTAAATACAGTTTTAAACAAATAGTACTGAGAAAGCTAGGTATTTATTTGCAAAGAAAGATATGAGAGAGGGGGAAGGGGGACAGAGAAAGAGAGGAAAAAACAATAATACATTACATTCCTGTTTTCTGGGGTCCGCACTACAATAAAAAAATGGAGGAGACAGCCATGTCTGTGGGAAGTATATTCTCTCTCTCTCTCTCTCTCTCTCTCTCTCTCTCTCTCTCTCTCTCTGTGTGTGTGTGTGTGTGTGTGTGTGTATGTGTGTGTGTGTGTGTGTTTAATTAAAAATTAAATTAATTAATAGGACCAGTGACAATAGGCACTGTCAGAGAAGTAAGGAGATAAGACAGAGAATGACAGGAAATAGTTGATAATGATGCCACACACAGTGAGCATTGAAGTTCAGTGTGACTAGCTTCCTGGAGCCGGAGTATAAAACGGGTGCCCACCTCACACCACTGAGCAGTGCAGGGATCGAAAGGCTCAGACACCAGCTCCTGGTAGTCCTCATTTGAGCCAATGCTGCCTTTAACACACTCAGTCTAGTAGTTTGTCTTATTAATGTCGAATCCCAGTCTGACACAGGGATTCTTGCCAGCAGAATCCACCTCTGCAGAAGCCAAGGCCATCTCTGACTTCTCAAAACAGATTTGAGGACAGACCAGCAATGCACATCTGCATTTTGGAAGTTGAGTAGTGTGCATTGAGGCAGTGAGATTGCAAAAATACCAAGTTACTCTCTACAGCTACCATAGTACCCATTTGCAAGTCCTAGCCTAGGTGTTTGGTGGGACAGGCTCACAAATACCCACAGGCTCATCTGTATTTCTCAGCCTTGATACCAAAAAGCTGTGAGCAGAAGAGCCCTGACTCATGCTGAGGTCAAAACATTGCTGTGAGTTGGTTTGTACCTCTTTTACCTTCTCTTCCTGAGCCACAGCAACTCAAAAGCTTCATGATCCAGATAAGACATCTGTAAGATACAACTAGCCTAGATCTGTAAGTTACCCCTGAGAAAGAAGATGGGTTAGAATACTACAGACATCATAGCTGTCTTTGTGCAAAAAAAAAAAAAAAAAAAAAAAAACCTAAATATGCTAGAAATGGAGATTTCCTGATGTGTTTGTTACTACAACAAAGCCTTACCTGACCTGACACCTATAGACAAGATATTTTGTCCTGATTCCCATGTTACATATTCATTTGACAAGCAGCTACTAATTATATTCCATGCAATATTTTGTGCTGGATATAAAACACTCAGAAGGAATCCCCTGTGGGACACAATACAGAATGGTGAGAAGCCATAAAAGGAAGGGCCAAATTACGAGAGTTAGAATTTCACTAAAAAGGGTCACACTGTACATCTAAGGTTTAAAGGCAAGTTTGGGGGCTGGGAAGCTTAGCAGTTATAGCACTTGCCACACAAACATGAAAACCAGAGTTTGGATCCCCAGAACCCATCGGAGAGTAGGTGGTCCAACTATAGAGCCTCAGGAAGTGGACATGGGATCCCAGAGCAAGCTGGATGGCAAGACTAGTCTATAGGGAGGTCTGGGTTTTATTGCAAGAGCCTGCCTCCGTGAGTAAGGTGTAAGGCCAACAGAAGGTGATTCCCAGCGTCCATCCTGGACCTTAACATAGATGTGCACATATACACAAGCACTCAGATGCAAGTGCACCATGCATACACAAAAATGTACATATATACATACGTGAATATCACTCACAGGCACACATCACAAAATAATGGAAAAATAAAAAAGGCAAACTTTCTCTTCTCTTAATCTCAACATTTGCTGAATGACCATTTTGGTTTGAGTCTGAAATGTCTCCCAATAGCTTCCTGTGTCTGAACACTTTGACCTTAGCTATTTATACTATTTTGAAAACTTTTAGACGGTACATCCTCACTGGAGGAAGTGAGTCACTGAGAACCAGGTCTTAAGTTTTTGTTCCCTGGTCCTGTGCTATGCCCACTCTGCTTGTTATCAGCACACAGTGTGACTAGTCACCCCATGGTTGTTATCAGCACACAGTATGACTAGGTACCTTGTGCTTGTTATCAGCACACAGTGTAACTAACCATCTATCTCATGCTTCTGCCACTATTCCTTCCCCACTTCAATGGCCTGTATCCCCCAAAATGTCACAGCAATGAGAAAAGCAACCAACACACCCATTATGGCTCAGGGTATCTGTTAGATCCAGGAATTGGGGTATAATTAACAATATTACTGACTTTGACCACACATAGGAAGGGAAATGTTAACCAAATATAAAATCCTTGATAGCTGCTCAATGTCTTATTAAACCTTAAACTCAGCCTGACCCAGGGTAGATACTCAATAAGTGTCTACAAAATATACTAAAAGCCACATTACATCATTGCCCTTCAGCTGTCAAAAAAGTAGAGGAATCTGTTCACCTCCCCACTCAGCCTGACTCTCGCCATCTCGGCTCCTGCTTTCAGTGGCTGGCCTGTGACTTTCTGCAATAATCCCAGAACTCAGGGCTCACAACAAGCAGTCAGCCAAGAGACTATGCTCTGTGGTGCAGCCATCAAAGGCCCAGCAGCTGATACAAGCCGGTCCTGTACCTTCAAATCAGAATAACTCATAAGGTGTAGTGTCAGTGTCACTAGGGATTAAGATGCAGTCAGCAGCTTCCATTTGAAACACATCCAGTCTACAGTGTCTATTGCAGGTCCCTGCAGCTTGCTGCTGCTGCTGCAAGGATGCCTGAGCACTGGCCTCCAGCACTGCCTCCATCCTAAAGAGGAATGGCACTGAGCTAGACACATCTGGAAGAGAAGTAACGTTAGCACATCTGGTAAGAGCTGGGATATGCTGTAGCCATGCCCTTGCCCTTGCACTGATCCTGATGCCTCAGACTTTCTAGTGCAGCAAAGTCTAGGAAGAGTCTGGTAAATTCTACTCTTAGGGAACTAAGAAAGGGAACCGAGTTGACAAAGAGTTTACCAGAGCATCTTAGAGGGAGGTTGTCCCTTGTGTACACTTATACACAGCTCCCTCAGCCTCCATTTTTCTGAGACAGGATAAGGGGCCTCTAGGAATTTTATGGTCCCAAAGTCGCCCACCCTGAGATCTTTGGAAAGATAGAAATCTGACTTCCCCCATGACATGGTGTCTACCCCTAACTGATCTTTAGTGCATTCTCCCCACGCACAGCCCGGCTGTCACTGTTTCGCCACTGTTCCTTGAAGGCTCTGCAATGGCTGATGAAACCAGATTGCTAGGCTCTGGAGAGATGGGTCTTCTTGTCCAGAAGGTCTGTGTTGGATTCCCAACACCCACACGGTTACCCACAACCATCTAGTCCCATGGTATCTGATGCCCTCTTCTGACCTCTGCAGATACTGCACAAATGTGGTGCACAGACATACACTCAGGTAAAACACTCATGCAAATTAGATAGATAGACAGACAGACAGACAGACAGACAGACAGATATGCCAAGCTCTGCATGGTGGTACCCACCTATAACCTCAGCATTCTGGAGGTGGAGGCAGGAGGATCAAGAATTCTAAATCGTTTTTGAAATTTAAGGCCAGCCTGGCCCCCCCTCCAAAAAAGAATTTTTTTTTAAATATCAGGAGATGGATGGTATTCAGCTGATCATGGTTGTACACAGTTGTAATCACATCACTAGGGAGATTGAGGCAGGAATACGGCAAGTTCACAATCAGCCTGGACTCCATAGAAAGAAGTTTCAGGCAGCCTAAGTAAGCTAAACAATGAGATAACTCAAAATTGTGTGTGTGTGTGTGTGTGTGTGTGTGTGTGTGTGTGTGTAAGTGCACACACACATGCACACGTATTTAAAGTGACCACTGTAATCTATCAGCCCCTCTTATCCTTGGGCAAATTCCTTTTGCTTAGCTAAGAGCTTTGGCCAGAAAACAACCATATGAAATGTAACACAAAGCGCCGTGAGGTATAGCAATACTTTTCTGTTAGATACAGAGCCTGCCCCATTCCTCACCCTAACAGTTGGAAGTGGAATTAACTGCCCTTCTGATAAGCATCAGAAACCAGTTGCTTCTCACTACTAACCATCTATTTTTGGAGCTAACTGCAAAAGAAACACAGACTCAGTCATGACTCCCTTTAGAACAACATCTGTTGAGCCTTCATCTCCACCACCCCCACCACCCTGCCCTTCGCTCAATTTTCTTTCTTGCTCACTCACCCCCAGCCTGCCCTTCATTTTAGCCCAAAAAAAGAAACTAGATTGTTTTTCTTTGCTTCATCCTCCCCCGACCCCAAATCATAGCACCACAAAACCACATCTTACCTATGAGGACTGCTCAGGAATGTTTTCTTTCTGATATTAAAAAATCCTCCCACCAATTAGGTAAACACCAGCCACACCGCAGAACAGGTTTGTTATTGCAGAGCCCAGAGGAACACAAACCCAAGGTATTTTCAGAATTGTTTCAAAAGGAACCCCAGGCTCTGGCTCCGGCACCAGGAAGAGATGTAAACACAGTTGGGCGAGCCGGGATGCGAATTGTAACAGCATGCTTGCTGTGCAGCCATGGTATGGAAAGGTTTGCTTGAGCTGCAGATCATTTTTGCAAGTGGTCCTGGGATTTTTCCATCTTCATCTCAACACTACGACATAGCCTAAGGTCAAGCATGGTGTTCATGAAGATTCTGGCCACAACAGACTTTTGACGTGGCCTCCCTCAACGAGGCACCAAATTACAATGGAGAGAAGGTTCAGTCTTCTGAATTCACATCTTGCCCGTATTCTCAGAGTCATGACCTTCTCAGCTTCAACTCTAAAACAGGAATATGGAACAGGAAAGATACAAGTGATTACTTTCAGACATATTTCTTTTCTTTGATATGTGTGTGTGTGTGTGTGTGTGTGTGTGTGTGTTCACTTGTGAATGGATACAAATATAAATGTATGCACAAACACATAGCCAGATGTCACCCTTGGTGTCTTTCCTTGGAAGTCATCCACCATGTTTTATAAAGCAGGTCTTTCATCAGCCTAGAGCTCATGGTATAGGAAGCTGACTGGCCAGTGAGCTCCAAGGCCCAACCCACCTCTAGTGGCTCAGTACTAGGCTTACAAGTGTCTAACTTACTCGTGTGGGCTGTAGGAAGCAAGCCCAAACCCTCACTCCATCTTTGTCCTACTTACTGAGGTTTCTTCCCAGCTCTCACCCTGGTTCCAATACAGACAGGTGACCTGATGCTCCAGGATGAACTTGTAAGCATTCAGAAACACATCCTTGGGTCCTTTAAAAGCCTCACAGAGGAATATGCATGCTGTCCTATTCTGTGTTTGATTTGTTTAATATGTCAAGGGAGAGCCATTTCAAGTCTTCCTCTGTTCTCTCATTGAGAGAGAGGGGGTTGAGATTCTTAATACATCAACAGAGCGTCCAAAAGGACTAAAAAAATAATAACACCCACCCCCCCTGCACGCGCGCATGAAAGTCCCCTGCGGTCCCCATCAGGCTTTAGTGGATCACTAATGAAAACGGCAGAAACACCCCCAAGGCTTCCATTCCTCCCTGGGTTCTGAGTTACTTTTGTCCATGCATCCAAGGGCAAGTTAATTTTATTAAGAACATTTTTAGAAAGCTAGAATGTCAGAACCTGACACTACTCTCTCTCTCTCTCTCTCTCTCTCGCTCTCTCTCTCTAGTCCTCTATTCTTGGTAACATCATTAAATACTGGCTGCGCCCAAAGGCAGGTTGCATCTTTTTTCAATCTAACAGCCATTCCGTGGATAGCGTTTGTTTTTCATTGCTGCCAAGGAGGCAATCTGGCTCTCGTTTCCTTTGAAGAAGAGCCCGTTAGGATGAGTCAGGTCTACATGGAGAATAATTAGGTCAAATAAATGAGTCCTTCCAGCTGCCTGTGGCATCACTCAGCACCCCCATGGTGAGATGAAGGAGCCAGCGATGCTGGAGCAAACACATAGCTTATCTATTGTGAGTTACCCATCCTCCCTCTCTCACTCCCTCCCTCCCAGAGGATGTGCTCAACTTGTTCTCAAGACTGTTACAGCCCCTCTTTTTGCATCTGGAAAAGTGGAAAGTGGTCCATAAAACCATGAGGCATCCCCATTGCTTCTCCACACTACAAGAGAAAGTTTCTCTCCCTTGAGGAGATCCGAAGCAGTTGGCAGGCACAGGGCAGCCTTCTGTGTTGTCACGCTGGTCTCCATGGACTTCCTGATACCTTAACCTGAGCTGTCATGTCCACTGGCAACAGAAAGAGGAAATTCAGTGATGTTGTGGTCACATGGCAGCTCTCATTAGTATTCTGATCAAGCTGGTGGCTGTAGCTCATTGCTCAGGCCAACATTGTCCCTGGTTCTATTCAGGGACTTCCAGACTCACCAGTACATGGGTTCAACACCTCATGGGCTCATTGTGAGATTGACCTGACCCAGTGCTAAATTACTGCCACCCAAATTAAAGAATTAAAGATCTCCATTCCCAAATATGGGGAAGAGAAAATGAAAAGACTCTCTCTCTCTCTCTCTGTCTCTCTCTGTCTCTCTCTGTCTCTCTCTCTGTCTCTCTCTCCCCCTCCCCTCCCCCTCACTCTACCCTCCCCTCCTCCCTTCTCTTTCTCAAAAATCTGCTACTTAAAAAGAAAACTACATGATTCTTTTGGAGTGTCTGTGTAGTCACTGGGATTAGAACCTTCTAACTTTAGCAGAAGAAGTCCCTTAGAGTGACACCCCCCTTCACCTGGGGTCCCTGTCCCTCCACAGGGCCTAAGACTAGGGTGGGTATTGCTGGCAAGCTCTTAGCAGCCCCTCTATTTGTACATGCTAAAACTTCTTTTCTTGAGAACAGATGAATAAATTTTCTTTTGTGAGATAAGAATGAGTGACCTTTTCCCCCTAAATTTCTACTCTTGAGCAAGCAAAAAAAAAAGGGGGGGGGGTCTTTTCCTCTGTGCCTTTGTAACATGGGGGAAAAGTGCCTAAAGTCATGAGGAATTCCCTGTAACTGCTTTGAAAATCACTCGGGCTGTGTTTCTGCAACCTGAACAGATACAGAAGTTGCACCACAGTGGGACTGCCTTCCCCCATCTCTGAGCAGACACAGATGTGACTCCCTTTGTAAATGTCTTCACACTGCTTGTCCTACTCCTGAGTGGTTTCCACAGATTTATCTGGTGAACTCAGTTTCCTAGGAGAACGTATCACGTGCACTCGCCTAGAGAGTTCCATCCTTGCAAACCATTAGGTAAACTTAAAGAACAAATTAGAGCCCGGAGTCTGCTCCCACGCCCATCTCCTGTGAGCTACTCCCACCATGGGATTTTCTCAATGGAGTCTAAGCCAGGCTTTCTAAGCAAAGCCTCGCTCCCACCACCAAGGCCTGGGTGTGTACTTCATAAGCACAATCCACAACGATTTGTTTGTCAGTTTCTCACATCTGGGGGCTACATTGCGAATGTTGAAGCACCAGCGGGAAGGGTGAGTGTCAGGATAAATCCATGAGGGATGGGAACTGAGAAGCGAGCAGGAGGGGAGTGCCAGGCAAGGGTTGGCCATCGCTACATAACTTCTCATCTCTGCCGCTCTAGAAATACTGAACTGTGCTTAGCCATTGGCTATGCAAGCGCTGGTAGCTTTAGCCAAGTCCGCTACTCATCAGGATCAGAGAAAATTCTCTTTGACTTCATTTATTTCAGTAGCTTTTAAGGTTACAGCAAAATTGCGAAGTCACATTTATTTCCCATATGCTTTCTTAAAAGTGAGCTCCATGCATGAAGTGTGGGTCTACGATGAAGCCTCACTGTCACCTGGGATCCACAGTTCACAGGAGCTGGTTCTTGGTGCTGTGTAGTCTATGGGTCCCTAAGGGGTTAGTCTGGGTTACTCTATGCTGGGTTCCTAAGAGTTTGTTTTCCCAGTCCTGGGGATTCAATTCAGAGCTTCCCATATGCTAGGTAAAGTCTCTCCCTCTCAACTACATCCCCATTTTATAGGGTTTGACAAATATGAATGATACATACGTACCACTGCATCCTAGAGAATTTACACTGGCCCAAACCTGCTGGGGTGTATTTTGTATCTGTACTGAGTTGAGCACCATAGCAGCACAATATAGTGGAAACATATGGATAATGGAATAGGAAGCTAGGACCATGCCCACACACCATAGGTGGCTGTAGACAGGTTAGTTTACCTCTGACTCTCTCCTCATCAAGCTGGGATAATTACCCTTCTCTCTGTTAACTAGCATATGAACAGTGGTTTTAGAAAGGAGATGGCAAAAGTTAACACAGCTGGTATACTATCCATCGCACTAAACATGAGTTCTCTCCCTCCATCCTTGATGTATACACAGCCATAAGATTGACACTATCATAAACGGGCCAACGTCACACATGCGTATCTCTGTCACACATGAGCAGTACACATCAGGGCCAGAGATCAGGGCTGAGGCTCTTCCTCTCTCACGTCCCACCTTGTTCTTGAAGACAGGATCTTTAACACCGAACGTGGAGCTCACTGGCTCAGCTACACTGGCTGGCCAATGGCCCAGGCATCTGCCTGTCGCTGCTTCCCCAAGGCTGGGATAAAACAAATACGTGTCACTGCACCCAGCTCTTATGTGGGTGCTGGAAACTCAGTTCACTTCGTCATGCTTACACACCAAGCACTCTTCTCAGTGCTCTTCTTCAGTGTTCTTTATTCATACAGGTCAAACAATATCAACCACAAGACCAGTTATTCACAACAGGTATAATATATAAACACCGAACACCAAAGGACTAGCATGTCTAATTACAAGGATAAATACTCCACAAAAAAATAGGAGAAAGGCCAGAAATAGAAGAGAAGCAAATAAACAAGCTTACCTGTAACATTCTCCAAGAAGAGCATTTAAGGGCCATAAGCTTATGTAAAAATTATGTGAGGAATTAACTTATAAAACACATTATATTGAGTTACAGAATTTCAACATCATTAAGACCAAATCCTTACATGACATTTAAAAGGCAGTGTTTCTGTTTACTTTTAGTTTACTCTATAGAGAAAAAAAAAAGAAAACGAACAAACAGCTGACTCTTTGAGGAATCCCTGAGGTAAATTGGTCACAACCTAAGTGTAGTGGCTATTCCTGGTTGTCAACTTGACAATATTTGGAATGAACTACAATCCGGAATTGGAAGGCTCACCAGTGACCCTTATCTGGAGCCTTGGAGATCCTTATCTGGATCTTGGTTTGAAGATCTTGAGCCATAGTGGCTATGGATTCCAGAAGATTGAATCTCCGAGTTTAAGGAACACACCTTTAATCTGGGCTATGCCTTTCATCTGGGATTAAAGGTGTGGTGGAACACACCTTTAATCTGGGCTCCACCTTCTGCTGGAGACAATATAAGGACATTGGAAGAAGGGAGTCTAGCTCTTGCTCTTGCTCCTTCGCCTGCTTGCTGCGTGAGACTGAGTAACTGCTAGATCCTTGGACTTCCATTCACAGCTGTGACTGAACAATTGTTGGGAATTGGGCTGCCGACTGTAAGTCATCAATAAATTCCTTTACTATCTAGACACTATCCATAAGTTCTGTGACTCTAGAGAACCCTGACTAATACAGAAGTTGGTACCAGGAGTGGTTCTAGAGTAACAGAAGTACAAGGATGAATCTTTTAAAATACTGGAATTGGCTTGTTGATCCACCAGCACTTTCAACTATTGAAACCTCTCCAGATTCTCTCCCTCCTGGGAGCTCAGAGAATTTTGAAGACCCATGGTTGAAACTATATTCCGAACTTAAAGAAGCTAATGCCCTTGATTTTCTTAATGAATTAGGTGATTCAGTGCACAAAGCTTTCTACAAGATGGGGAAAAAATCGCAAAATGATTTTACTGGCTGGCTGCTCTTAGTATCTATGGAAAAAATGATGAATGAAAGGAAGGAGTTGTGTGATAAAATCGAAAGGCTCCAGACACAAGTAAACGATCTAAAAGTTGCTAAGTGTGTCCTTGAGGAGAATCTTCTCTCTTGTAGCAATAGAGCTCAAGTTGCAGAAAATCAAACAGAAACTCTCATTGTAAGGTTGGCTGAACTACAGCGAAAATTCAAGTCTCAGCCTCAGAGTGTGTCGACAGTTAAAGTAAGGGCTCTAATTGGCAAAGAATGGGATCCTACAACATGGGACGGGGATGTGTGGGAAGACCATGTTGAAGCTGAGAATTTTGAATCCTCAGATTCTCAAGGGTTTGCCCCACCTGAGGAAGTAGTACCCTCAGCCCCACCTCTTGAAATAATGCCTTCCCCACATGAGGAAATTAATTTTGCAGAGTCTGCTCACGGCCCACCAATAGTTTCTTCTAGACCTGTAACCAGACTCAAAGCAAAACAGGCTCCTAGAGGGGAGGTAGAAAGTGTAGTCCATGAGGAAATTCGCTACACTACTAAGGAGCTTAATGAGTTTGCTAATTCATTCAAGCAGAAACCTGGTGAATATGTGTGGGAATGGATTTTAAGGGTGTGGGATAAGGGTGGAAGGAACATAAGACTAGAGCAGGCTGAGTTTATTGACATGGGTCCTCTGAGTAGAGATTCTAGGTTTAATACGGAAGCTCGCATAGTTAAAAAAGGTGTCAAAAGTTTGTTTGAATGGTTGGCTGAGGTGTTTATCAAAAGATGGCCTACTGGAAATGACTTGGAGATGCCTGATATTCCGTGGCTTAATGTTGATGAAGGGATTTTAAGACTTAGGGAAATTGCAATGCTAGAGTGGATATATTGTGTAAAGCATAATTGTCCACATTGGGAAGGTCCAGAAGATATGCCTTTCACCAGCTCTATAAGACGCAAATTGGTGAGAGGGGCACCAGCACATTTGAAGGGTTTTGTTCTTTCCCTTTTCCTTGTGCCAGATCTTAGCATTGGAGAGGCTTCTGCTCAATTAGATGAATTAAATTCACTGGGTTTAGTTGGATTCCGAGGTAACAAGGGCCAGGTGGCAGCATTGAATCGCCGGAGACAAGGTGATTCTAGTTATTATAATGGACAGTGTAGACAAAAGAATGTTTATAATAACATACCCAGTAATGGTCAGCACAGGAGAGGTGAAATTTATAATGGCATGACTCGGTTGGACCTTTGGTACTGGCTAACCAATCATGGTGTTTCCAGGAATGAAATACATAGGAAGCCTACTGCATATTTGTTTGATCTGTATAAGCAGAAAAATTCTCAAACAAATGAAAGAAAGGCTACATTAGATCGTGGTAAACAGCCAAATGAAAGAAAGGCTACATTAGATCGTGGTAAACAGCAATCTCGGCCAGTGAATCAATTTCCAGACTTGAGACAGTTTGCAGATCCAGAACCCCTTGAATGAAGGGGTGGCCAGGTTCTGCTGAAGAAGGATCTTGATAAGACACTCAAAGGTTTTGCTGTTACCCTTTCTCCAGTTCTTCCCCAGAGGGACCTATGGCCTTTTACAAGGGTAACTGTACATTGGGGAAAAGGAAATAATCAGACTTTTCGGGGTCTGCTGGATACTGGTTCTGAGTTGACACTGATCCCAGGGGATCCCAAGAAACATTGTGGCCCTCCAGTTAAAGTAGGGGCTTATGGAGGGCAGGTGATTAATGGAGTTTTGACTGATGTCCGACTCACAGTAGGTCCAGTAGGTCCCCGGACACATCCTGTGGTGATTTCCCCAGTTCCAGAATGTATAATTGGGATAGATATACTCAGAAATTGGCAGAATTCTCATATTGGTTCCCTGAACTGTAGAGTGAGGGCTATTATGGTTGGAAAGGCCAAATGGAAGCCTTTAGAGTTGCCTCTGCCAAAGAAAATAGTGAATCAAAAACAGTATCGTATTCCTGGAGGCATTGCAGAAATTACTGCCACTATCAAGGACTTGAAAGATGCAGGGGTGGTGGTTCCCACCACATCTCCGTTTAACTCTCCTATCTGGCCAGTGCAGAAAACAGATGGATCATGGAGAATGACAGTTGATTATCGAAAACTAAATCAGGTGGTAACTCCAATTGCAGCTGCTGTACCAGATGTAGTTTCGTTACTTGAGCAAATTAACACATCTCCTGGCACCTGGTATGCGGCTATTGATCTGGCAAATGCCTTCTTCTCAGTACCTGTCCATAAGGACCACCAGAAGCAATTTGCTTTCAGTTGGCAAGGCCAACAGTATACTTTCACAGTTTTGCCTCAAGGATATATTAACTCTCCTGCCCTGTGTCATAATTTAGTTAGAAGGGATCTTGATCGTCTGGATCTTCCACAAAATATCGCATTGGTGCACTATATTGATGACATTATGCTGATTGGACCAAGTGAGCAGGAAGTAGCAACTACTTTGGACTCATTGGTAACACATATGCGTATCAGAGGATGGGAAATAAATCCAACCAAAATTCAAGGACCATCTACCTCAGTGAAATTCTTAGGAGTCCAGTGGTGTGGGGCATGCAGAGATATTCCTTCTAAGGTGAAAGATAAGTTATTGCACCTGGCCCCTCCTACAACCAAGAAAGAAGCACAACGTTTAGTGGGCCTATTTGGATTCTGGAGACAACACATCCCTCACTTGGGTGTGTTACTTAGGCCTATTTACCAAGTGACTCGGAAAGCTGCTAGCTTTGTGTGGGGCCTGGAACAGGAGAAGGCCCTTCAACAGGTCCAGGCTGCTGTGCAGGCTGCTCTACCACTTGGACCATATGACCCAGCAGACCCGATGGTACTTGAGGTGTCTGTGGCTGATAGAGATGCTGTTTGGAGCCTCTGGCAGGCCCCTGTAGGTGAATCACAGAAAAGACCTTTGGGATTTTGGAGCAAAGCTCTACCATCATCTGCAGACAACTATTCTCCCTTTGAAAAACAGCTCTTGGCCTGCTATTGGGCCTTAGTGGAAACTGAACGTTTGACAATAGGACACCAGGTTACTATGCGACCTGAACTACCCATCATGAGCTGGGTACTATCAGACCCTGCAAGTCATAAAGTGGGACGCGCACAGCAGCAGTCTATTATCAAATGGAAGTGGTATATACGTGATCGGGCCAGAGCAGGTCCTGAAGGCACAAGCAAGTTACATGAAGAAGTTGCTCAAATGCCTATGGTTTCTACTCCTGTTACAATGCCATCTGCTGCCAAGCATGCACCTATAGCCTCATGGGGTGTTCCCTATGATCAACTGACCGAAGAGGAGAAGACTAGAGCCTGGTTTACTGATGGCTCTGCACGTTATGCAGGCACCACCCAGAAGTGGACAGCTGCAGCATTACAACCCCTTTCTGGGACAACCTTGAAAGACACAGGTGAAGGGAAATCTTCACAGTGGGCAGAACTTCGGGCAGTACACATGGTATTACAGTTTGTTTGTAAGAAGAAGTGGCCAGATGTACGATTATTCACTGACTCATGGGCTGTAGCCAATGGATTGGCTGGATGGTCAGGGACTTGGAAAGATCACAATTGGAAAATTGGTGAGAAAGACATCTGGGGAAGAAGTATGTGGATAGATCTCTCCAAATGGGCAAAGGATGTGAAGATATTTGTGTCCCATGTAAATGCTCACCAAAAGGTGACTTCAGCCGAGGAGGAGTTCAATAATCAAGTGGATAAGATGACCCGTTCTGTGGACAGTCAGCCTCTCTCCCCAGCCATCCCTGTCATTGCTCAATGGGCACATGAACAAAGTGGTCATGGTGGTCGAGATGGAGGTTATGCTTGGGCTCAGCAACACGGGCTTCCACTCACCAAAGCTGACCTGGCTACTGCTGCTGCTGATTGCCAGATCTGCCAACAGCAGAAACCAACACTGAGCCCCAGATATGGCACCATTCCTCGAGGTGACCAGCCAGCAACCTGGTGGCAGGTTGACTACATTGGACCACTTCCTTCATGGAAAGGACAGCGTTTTGTTCTTACTGGAGTAGATACTTATTCTGGTTATGGATTTGCTTTTCCTGCACGTAATGCCTCTGCTAAAACCACCATTCATGGATTGACAGAATGCCTTATCTATCGTCATGGTATTCCACACAGTATTGCTTCTGACCAAGGAACTCATTTCACAGCCAGAGAAGTTCGACAGTGGGCCCACGATCATGGAATTCACTGGTCTTACCACGTTCCCCATCATCCTGAAGCAGCTGGTCTGATAGAAAGATGGAACGGCCTTTTGAAGACGCAGTTACAGCGCCAATTAGGTGGTAACAGCTTGGAAGGCTGGGGCAGAGTTCTTCAGAAGGCAGTATATGCTTTGAATCAGCGCTCGATATATGGTACAGTTTCACCCATAGCCAGGATTCATGGGTCCAGGAATCAAGGGGTGGAAAACGGAATAGTTCCACTTACTATCACTCCTAGTGACCCTCTAGGAAAATTTTTGCTTCCTGTCCCCATAACTCTAGGTTCTGCTGGCCTAGAAGTTTTGGCTCCAGAGAGGGGAGTGCTCCTATCAGGAGCTACAACAAACATTCCATTGAACTGGAAGCTCAGACTTCCCCCTGGTCATTTTGGGCTTCTAATGCCCTTAAACCAACAGGCTAAGAAAGGAATAACAGTGTTAGGAGGGGTGATAGATCCAGATTACCATGGGGAAATTGGATTACCTCTTCACAATGGTGGTAAGCAAGATTATGTCTGGAGTGTAGGAGATCCCTTAGGGCGTCTCTTAGTACTACCATGTCCTGTGATTAAAGTCAATGGGAAACTACAACAGCCTAATCCAAGCAGGATGACAAAGGACACAGACCCATCAGGAATGAAGGTATGGGTCAATCCTCCAGGAAAAGAGCCAAGACCTGCTGAGGTGCTGGCTGAAGGAGAAGGAAATACAGAATGGGTAGTAGAGGAAGGTAGTTATGAATACCAATTAAGGCCACGTAACCAGTTGCAGAAACGAGGATTATAAAGTAATATGAATGCCCCATTGTAAATTTACAAATGCGTTTGCGATTGTACGAGGAATAGTTATATCATGTTAGGCGTATTTACAACCTTGTTATTGTTTCATGTGAACATGAGATATTATTTGTGTCAAGTTGACAAGGGGTGGATTGTAGTGGCTATTCCTGGTTGTCAACTTGACAATATTTGGAATGAACTACAATCCGGAATTGGAAGGCTCACCAGTGACCCTTATCTGGAGGCTTGGAGATCCTTATCTGGATCTTGGTTTGAAGATCTTGAGCCATAGTGGCTATGGATTCCAGAAGATTGAATCTCCGAGTTTAAGGAACACACCTTTAATCTGGGCTATGCCTTTCATCTGGGATTAAAGGTGTGGTGGAACACACCTTTAATCTGGGCTCCACCTTCTGCTGGAGACAATATAAGGACATTGGAAGAAGGGAGTCTAGCTCTTGCTCTTGCTCCTTCGCCTGCTTGCTGCGTGAGACTGAGTAACTGCTAGATCCTTGGACTTCCATTCACAGCTGTGACTGAACAATTGTTGGGAATTGGGCTGCCGACTGTAAGTCATCAATAAATTCCTTTACTATCTAGACACTATCCATAAGTTCTGTGACTCTAGAGAACCCTGACTAATACACTAAGTTCACAAGGTTGCTAAGGGAACATGGCAATAAATTGATCCCTAATGACATATTGCTATACCTATAGATCAGTGTCTCTCCTTGCAAGAGATGGGAATTAACGAGAGACACGCAGCTAGACAGAGTGTGTGCAGAGTGTGAGCTATGAGAAAGAAAATACAGAAAGATTATAAGAGCCCGAGGCACGGGGTGACTCCAAAGATACAGTGTCTTCCAACCCCATAGGACAATGCACAAGTGAAATCACAGAGACTGTGACAGCACACACCAGACCAGCAAAGACTCAAGCCAAACAGGGTCCCAGCACCAAAACAGGGAAGCAGCCACCCCTAACTAAGAAATTCTTTGTACTTGATGTCAGTTTTCTCCGATGGAGGGACACTGGAGAACACCAATCACACTCCAGACCAGGCCCTGTGCCCAGAAGTTAGCCTACACAAGTGAACTTTATGGGTTGTTTTGTTGTTGCTGCTGGTTTGGGTTGGTTTTGGTTTTGGTTTGGTATGGTTTTTTGGTTTTTGGTTTTTGTTTGTTTGTTGTTGTTTTTTATGTGTCTGCGTATGTGTACTTTGGGGGCTTTTTTGATTTTATTGTTTTATTGGTCTTTTGTTTGTTTGGTTTAATTTTGATTTTGTGTTTGGGTTTGGGTTTGGTTTTGTTCTTTTTCTTGTTGCTGCTGCTGCTGTTGCTGTTGTTCTTGTTGCTGTTGCGGCTGTTGTTGTTTGTTAAAGAGACAAAGAAAGAGAAAGAATGGAAAGCTGTGTGGTCTGTGAGGTGGTGAAGATCTGGGAGTAGTTATGGGGAGGGGAAAGCCTGATCAAAATACGATGTATGAAAAATGTAAATAAAATCAACCCAAAAGATTAGGACCCTTAGGAATGGTGGAGGGAGGTCTTCCTTAGAGAACCCGCCCAATTAGTATGCAAATGCCAGCTCATTCCCGTCATCCTTTGTGGAGGACTCTAAGGAGTCCTGTGATAACCCTTCTAAAGGGATGAGTAAGAAGGAACTTACAAATTCAACTCTAACAATTGCTCACTAATAGACCAAACAAGCTAAGGAGTGAGCCTGTCATAAAGAGCAAGGTACCACAGCTTCTCTGGTCCAGTGTCCCAAGTGTGGCCCATTCCACAGCCCAGCAGTATCTAAATCCTTACAGAACAGGTAGTTACAACATAGATATTGAAAGTGCAGACTCTTGGATTCCATCCCAGAAGTTTGTCTAGATTTGTTTTTTGTTTTGTTCTACTGATTTGAGAGACAGTCTCACCCTACAGCCCATACTATCTTGTAACTTGCTATGTACCTCAAACTACCTCAAATTCAAAATCACCATACTTCATCCTTGAAAGGGCCAGGATTGTTGGCATATACCACCACACCCAGCTCATCCCAGGACTTCCAAAAGGAATCTTTGAAGATGGTCTTTAAATTAGCATCTTCACAAAGAGATGGGGCTGGCAGGGTGGCTCAGGGGTTAAGAGCACTTGCCACGCCCCCATGAAGACCTGGATTTGGATCCTATGACCTTTGTTGCAGCAAGCTAAGCTTCAATCTCACAAATGTAAATCCACTGCTGAGAGGAGCAGAGACAAGAGGATTGCTGTGGCTGTGTCTGGCTGCCAGCCTCTCTGAAAACCATGGGCTCCTGGTACAGGAAGAGACCCTGCCTCAAACATATAAGATGGAGGGTGATAGAGGCACAAGACACCCTCCTCTGACTTCCATGTGTGCACCTACATACACATACACATGTGCATACATCACTTCTAACTTGCACATGTGTGTACCTACGCACACATGTGCATACATCACACATGCTCACACACAAAAAGGGACTGGAGAGGAGCACAGTTGTGTGACAGAGGCAGAAATAGAAACAAAGTATCTATGAAAATACTACAATGAAATCCATTACTACCCTGGGCTAAAAAACTAATCTATAAAAATATATTAAAGTCCCAGAGCATTTTTCACAACAAATATACACCTTAACCGATTGTAAAGAACCAGAATTGTAAGATGAAATAAAGGTTGTTGTTTTTTAATGACAAAGCATTATATCTATCATTAAAGAAACATGCTAGGTGCTGATGGGAGGTAGGGGAGGAAGACAGAAGAAAGGAATGAACAAAAGAAGACAGGCTTCATGAAATATAATGTTTTGAAACTGTCCTGACCCAAAAAAAAAAAAAATGTATGACATTCTATAAAAAAACATAAATGAACAACAATGAATATTCAAAAACAAGAAAAATGTACATAGAATTTGAAGGATAAAACTGAAAACCTCATCTGAGACGGGCGTATCCCTCTACCTTGCTTCCCCGTGGCCATTGCTCTCCTCTGTACCTTCTGGCTTCTTTCAATCTTTCTGACCTTTGCCTCTATTCAAACCTCTTTTCTACCATCCTCTTTCATGTCCATGGGAGCTTCTCCTTTGCATATTGTTGCTGACGTCTTCAGAGACATCCCTCTTACTCATTCTTTGTCTTAGAGTGACTCTATTAATTGGTTAGTGAAACATAGTTTATAAACAGGATGGACCCCAGTGTGTTGGGAGTGTTCTGTGTACTGTATATTCATACGCTAATTTCTGTGCCCTGAGATCTGGGCCCAGACGATGGTATGACTCAGTATTTTATAAAATCTTGTTCTCCATCACTTCCTGATTGGTTAAATAAAGAGCTGAACAGCCTGTATCTGGGCAGGAGAGCATAAGGCAGGACTTCCGTGCCCAAACAGAGGTGGAGAGTTGCCATCAGGAGGAGCGAGAGCAAGACTAAGGTGACAAGTAATGGGCCACATGGGTGGGAGGTAGGCCAAGCCAGCATTTCAGGTTAAAATGGTTTGGAATATCTGCCCAGCCATAGGACCTGAAGCTTGTTAATAAATATAGCAGGTCTCTATATCGTTATTTCAGAGCACAGGTAGTTAGGCATAGAAAAGCCCTATACTTTTATATCCATGGTGAGTGTTTCAGAACCCGTGGTCCCAGTGACGGTTTTATGAAGTCTCTTCATGTAGACCTAAGTAATGATTGAAAAACAAATCGCAAATAAGCTTCAAGAGCTCTCAATGCCTTAGAACGGTAGAGTGAGCCACATGAGTCTGAAAATCTTTGAGACGTAAGGGGAGTGAAGTATAAAGGTATAGACCATTCTTTTAGAAACCAGGCAGCGAGTGAATGACAGGGCAGTTTTCGGGGGGAATTAAGGTGGCCGCAGTGTTTGGTGGCTGAAACAGAGGAAGGCATTAGTAGTGGGAGCTATGTAGATTACAGAGATGGTGAGGAGCTCTTGGGTCCCCTGCTCAAACTTCTTTAATAAAAATAAAAGGCGCTCATTCAGAACCAAGAAAAGTGAAGAATAAGTCAGGGCCTTTACCAAGCCAGAAATCTTCAAAGCCTTGGTAAGAATCGCATATTTTGAACAGAAAGTTAATTCAGCAAATTTTGAGAAAGGAGAGGGAAATATTAATTAAATATAAACTAACTTATTTGTTCCCCTAAAGTGTCCCACAAAGAATCTAAGGCATCCGCAAAGCATTACAGGCTGGATAAAAGCCACCACATCACAGGCTGTGAGCTGAACTGCCTTAGCCACCAGGCCCAGGACCCAAGCAAATAGACCTAGACCGTAAACAAAGGCCCGAAGAGCCAGGCTCTTAAACAGAAGGCATAAAACTGTGGAGGACTGTGATGAGAAGGGGCAGGTCCTGCAGGTGTACCTGAGTGCCCAGATTCCTCCCACCACATCAAAAGCCACAGGCGCAGTCCCCTTCCAACCACTGAAACATTTTAACAGCTGGGAATTAAAATAAGCTGTCAGCCAGCTCAAAAAGATTTTTTAATTCAAAATAAATCAAGCTAACAACCTGCAGATGTTTGGAAAGAAAATGTTTTGGTGACTCGTTTTTCAAGATGCAGTTCCCAAGTTTTGCTGGTTCGGGATTCAGAGTGGTTGCTGCCTGCTTTTTGCTCCATTCGGAAGATGGAGTACAGGGCTGGCTCTCTCAAACCTAATACTGGCCCACTGTGTTGATGCGTGCTCAGCGATTTGATATTGCAAAGCGAACTAAAATTGGAGATGGAGAGCAGAGAGAGTCTAGGGAGCTAGCTCTCTCAGTCGGTGAAATGCTAACCCCACAAACATGAAGTCTGGAGTCCCAGCACTCATGTCAAAAGCCGGGTGCTGCACCTACAATCCCAGCACCAAGGGAGCAGAGACAGGGAGATGCCTGGGGCTCACTAGGGAACCAGGGAGCAAAATCAGTGCACTCTAGGTACGCTGAGAGACTCTGTCTCAAAAGAGAGAAGATAGAGAGCAATTGAGCAAGATATCTTACCTTGTCCTCTTAGACACACATACACACACACTCACACACACACTCATTCTCACATACATGCATTCATACACTCACACACACTCACACACATACATAGACACATACACACACTCTCTCATAACACTCACAAATACACACTCATAGGCTCTCACACACATACACTCATACACACTATTACATACATACTCATACACTCACACACTCATACACCCATACACACACACTTATACACTCACACACACTCATATACTCATACATGCTTATAACAGTCACATAGACTCACACACACTCATACACTCATAAATACACACTTATAGCACACATAGACACACGCTCATACACTCATAAATACACACTTATGAGCCGAGCATGGTGGCACACGCCTTTAATCCCAGCACTTGGGAGGCAGAAGTAGGCAGATTTCTGAGTTTGAGGCCAGCCTGGTCTACAAAGTGAGTTCCAGGACAGGCAGGGCTATACAGAGGAACCCTGTTTCAAAAAGCCAATCAATCAATCAATCAATCAATTAATACACACTTATAACACACATACTCATATATTTACACACACATACACTCTCATACACACACCTTTATACAGTCACACACACTGATACACTCACACACACATACACACTCTGGCCCTCTCACACACACAGAAGGGGCTGGCAGGCAGTTAGTCAGGTAAGAGTGCTACTGGATCCCCGTGTATCCCTCACTCCCACCCATGGGTGGGATAGCAGGCTTCACTCAGGAGCCTTCTTCATACTTGTGTTTGCACTGACCTTTACGCACATCCTCAGAGTAACCAGAGATGACCTCAGCTTGGGCTTGAGCAATAGGCCAGAAACCAGGTGAGGATCGAGGGAAAAACCACACTGCAGCAAGAAAGAGTCACATGGCAAGCTCAAGGTAATAGTAGCCAAAGGCAAATCAGTGCCCAGTGCCTAGACGCAGGACCCGCAGGGGAGGTGCATGCATTTGGCCCACCAAGAGCAGCAGCAGAAGAAAAGGCACAGAGTCAGCCCCTCCACCTGACAGCCATCTCAGCCAATTAGGACTTGGGCTCCTGCAGCTGGTGCGTATGAAACAGGTCATAACACTACATGCAGGGCTGAATCTGGCTGTATAACCTGGAGAGCTGTTGGGTGATCAAAGTGGGGTGTGGAGAGCTGAGAGACACCAGTGGAGCTGCAGCAGACCCATCCCTTCCTACCGGGCAGATAGGATGCAAATGAATGTCCTGGAAGGCTGCATCCATACTTACCCGGCAGATAGGATGCTAACGTCCATGCTGGAAGGCTGACCCTTCCTCATTGCCATCAGCCTCCTGTGAGAAATCATCAAGGCCTTGTTTATGCTTCTTTAAGCATCCATGAGTTGTCCATCTTAGGGTCTCACATACAGCAAATACAGTGGCAGTTTGCCCATAGGTCTGCCACCACCTCTCACCCTTGAAAGTGAGAGCTGTATCTTACCATCCTGCGCCCTCAGCGCACGACACGGGATGGAGCTTCTTAGCAATTATTAGTGACTATTTACCAAACTCTCGACATTGGTGTTTGTGTATGCCTGCTTGTGTGCATATGTGTATGTGAGGGCTGTGTGCCTGTGTTTGGTGCATGTGCCCTTGTGTGCATGTGACAGTGTGGAGGTCAGAGATCAATATTCCATATCCACCTTTATAGCCAGCCCTCTGTTTTAATGGTTTTCCTCTTGGCGTGATAAAATATCAGTAAACAAAGAAACTTAAGGAAGAAAGAGTTCCTTTGGGCTTACAGTTCCAGGGGGCTAAAGCTCATCACAGTGGGGAAGGCATAGCATCAGGAACAGGAAGTTGTCTGGTAACATTTTTATCAACAGACAGGAAGCAGAGAGAGTGACCAGAAAGTGAAGTGAGGTTATAAACCTTCAAAGTCTGCCCCAGTGACATACTTCCTCCAGCAAATCTCTACCTCCCAAGGCTTCCCTCAAACCATGGACTGAGAACAAAATATCCAAAGACACAAGACGGTTGTAACATTTCTCACTCAAACCACCACACCCTCCACTTGATTTTTTTCAGATATTATTACTAACCCTGGCGCTGGCCAAACGACTACTGGCTGGCCAGCAAACTCCAATGATCTGCCTGTCCACCGCTCCATACTGGGTCACAGGTATGCTCTCCTACCTGGGTTCTGGGGATGTGACCTCAGGTCCTAGCGCCTGTACAGTAAGCGCTTTATACACAAGCCACCTCCCCAGCCCTCATTTTCTTTAAGGAATTAGACCCCCCCCCCTTTAAAACTCAAAGATCTCAAAAGGTCTCTAGAAAGAAAGTAAATTCCTCAGAATTCTGATAAGCTTCCCTGGATCAAAATGACCCTCAAGACCAGGAGCTGAAATCATAATGGAATACATTCACCAGTCGTTTGACGGATCTAAGACAGAGGAGGAAGCTGTCTTGGAGACATGTCTATTTCCAACGTTAAGGTCTCACAGATAACAGCACAAAATAAGATCTCCCCTGAATCCTACCAAGCCACCACAAAAGATGAAAGACCAGTGATCAGTGGAAGACAAGGCACAGATGGTGGGTCCAGTGGTGGTCCTGCTTGCTTCTGTCAGGCTTAGCTGTGACTGAGAAGGACATCATCCTTAATCGGTCATCTGCCTTCAGCTGGTCAGTGTGGCTAGAGTCAACAAGTCTTGCGTTGGAGAATCCGGTGACTACCAAAGCTGCTTTCCTGCCCAGCAAGAGTCAGTGGGCTGAACTTGAGTCTCTCGTGCATCATACATGAAACCTTCCTCCAGCTTTGATTGCCTCCAATCCTGATCATTCAAACCAAGCACCTTTGTCCTTGGCCCTGCCACCCTGAGGAAGAACTATTGTTGTCATCAGTAAATAATTATGTAAGTCCCTAGTGTGCGACAGACACCATGACAGACACTGGAAATACGGTGGGTAGGTGGACAAACCTAGTCTGGCTCCCCTGGCATCAACTCCCACTATTGGTGAATGAGCTTCTTGTACAAGGGATTCTAATTAGGAACAAATTAAGTAGCATATGTCAGATATAAAACATAGTACCTGGTAAGTAATATGGGCTCATTACATGAAAGACAATTAGAATTTTGTTTGTTTTCAGATGGAATCTCACTCCACAGCCCAGACTGGCCTAGAACTCACTCTGTATTCCAAGCTGACCTCAAACTCAACAGAGACCCTTCTGCCTCACCCTTTCCAGTTTTGGAATTGTAGACATGAGCCAGTTCACCTGGATAAAAGGTACCATGATGATAATTATTGAAGTCAGAGAATCTAAATGCTACAAATTACAAAATATAATTCTATTATTCTAATATAGAGAATTTTTAGAATAAATTGTTAAAGCCAATATATTTTTTGATCAACTGAACATGAAAACTGTATAAGCTGTTTCCATTCTCCAGCTACTGTGACTGCAACAGCAATGAACAGGAATAAGCAGGTGTCTCTGTAAAGGATGCAGAGACCTCCGGGGACATGCCTGGACTCCGGGGACGTGCCTGGACTCCGGGGACATGCCTGGACTCCGGGGATGTGCCTGGAGTCATACGGGGGCATCATGTGACAGGACAATTCCTAGCTTTTTGAAGTACAAATTGGACTCAATGAGTTGTTTTGGTTTTCGCTTTAAATATTTGCACAGTGTTGTATGGCTATGGAATAAGGCTGTGGCTACAGGAGGCCCTGGGGGAGGGGGAGGGGGTGGGGGTGGAGAATGAATATGTACAGAATATAATGTATGCATTTCTCGAAGAATTCATAAAATGTTCTCAATTCAGAGCGCTATTATACACACTGGAATTGGAATGTGGGTGTTTGGACTTAACATTCTGAGTATTCTCACTTATGACCATCTTGCCTTAGGTTCAAGGTGTTGACCACCAAGCCTGCTATGTACCCTGTAGATTCTAGAAAGTACATTTTAGGGTGCTCACCTCCCACTGCTCCCCATCAGGCACTCCCTAGGTCCAGCTGTACCATGGTGCTCGCAGCTGTTGGGAGAACAAGCCCATCTGCCTTTGCTTTCATGGGACCATGCAAACATGGGTGGCATGGTGCCATTTGACACTAACTCCTCACCCAGAAATCAGGTCACTAAGAACAAAGGTCATTGTGTACCTTAGCTTTGTCTCCTTGCTGGCCCTCAGCTCAGTTCCTGGGATGTAGTGAGGGTTTGTTCCACAAACGTTCGTCATTTAAAACATAATTTTTAAATGAGTGAATAGGAGAGAGAAAACGGCATATATTACCTAATCCCTCATCAACATCTTGTATGCAAAATGAATCATGTTAGACACATAGCCAATGATGTTACTACTTATCATGAGCTCAACAAGCATTTAACAGCACATGATTAACTGATGTACGCACAGCCATGTGTGAGACTCCATGAGTGACAGAAAAGGAACCAAGGACCAACTCTATGACAGAACATGTGGTTGGCACATGTGGGGCCCTGGATTTGATCCTCAACACCACAAATTAGCTAATTAATTAATTAACAAACAAACGTTTGGTTAGACATGTGTGTGTATGTGTGTGTCACATAGACATGGCAGGCAAAGTATGCACATTTTCAAGCTTTGAAGGTTACCAGAAACTTCGGCAAGCAACCTACATAGTTGTATCTGTCACTTTATAACTCAGGAAGCTGAACCTGGAGTTAGGAGTGCTGCATGCCTGTAGTCCCAGGTACTCACAGACTAAGCAAGATGATCACCTGAATCTAGGGACATAGGACAAATAGCAAGACCAAAAACTGTAGGGTGTGAGTGAGCCTAAAATTACATCATTTGATATGAACGAGAAACAATAACCAAGCTCTATTGTCCACTTAATCACCTGCCAAATATTTTCAAACATTTACTCCTTGTATTCTCAACTGTGTGTCTTAGTTTGTGTCTCCGCGATATGACACTGGGACAGAAGCAACTTGAAGGAGAAAGGGTTTATTCTGGCTCACAGTTCCAGACTACAGGCCATCATGAAGGGTAAAGGAAGGTTCAGAGCATCAGGGACTCAGAGCAGCTGGTCACACATAGCACATCCAAAATCCAGGAACAGAGAGAGATAGATGAACGTGTGCGAGTATCAGACTGCTTTCTCCATTTTATACAGTGGTCACACCCACAGTTAACATGGGCCTTCTCACATAAATTAACGAACCAGATAATCACTACTGCCAGGATGTTCAGAGGCCCTTCTCCCATATGATGCTAGATTCTGCCATGTTGACAATATTAATCATCATATGACATCCTGAATGACTAGTTCACAGGCGAGAAGACTTACTATTAAGTAGATCAAATTATTTAACCCA